>NW_009697316.1:0-47093 GCF_000703405.1 Apaloderma vittatum | reverse complement strand
CTAAGGATGGCACCGAGCTGTGGGGATGGAGAGCTAAGGATGGCACCGAGCCGTGGGGATGGAGAGCTACGGATGGCACAGGGCTGTGGGGATGGGAGCTAAGGGTGGCACAGAAATGTGGGGATGGGAGCTAAGGGTGGCACAGAGCTGTGGGGTTGGAGAGCTAAGGGTGGCACAGAGCTGTGGGGATGGGAGCTAAGGCTGGCACCGAGCTGTGGGGATGGGAGCTAAGGATGGCACCGAGCTGTGGGGGTGGGAGCTAAGGGTGGCACAGAAATGTGGGGATGGGAGCTAAGGATGGTACAGAGCCACAGCGCAGTCAGAGATGCCCTTCCTGGCAGAACCGCAGCACCACACGGTCTCTGGGATGACAGCACACCCTGAGGCAGCAAAGTGCAGCAGTGATTTTCCAGCACTGAGACCTAGTGTGTCTGATTTGAGGCTTCAGGCAAACAAAGGAGAACGTGCATGACTTGACAGCAAAACAGCAGCGTGAGGGGTCGGAGCCTGTGTCAGCATTCTTGTAACCAGCCTGAGTAAAATAATAACAAATATGTGATGGGCTTTTGTATTTGCTTTTGTAGCATTAGCAACTAAACCAGTCACATAGAGGTCCCTGGAGAGTTTACACTTTGGCTGCAGCAGTGGTAAAGCTCAAGCCGATCCACCTTCAGTGCTGCTGTGCTTCATGGCTACTGGCTTCACCCAGAATGCGTTTACATGTGTTCACATAAGCTGGCTTGTACTTCTAATTTGCTATATAAATGTGCTTTAAAAGAAAGGGGAGAAACTTCTGTCTTAAAGCTCCAAAGGTGCCACCAAAAGCATTTTCCAAGTGAAGCGTTGATGTGAGGCTTTTGCAAAGGACCTAGAAAATCCCTTGGGAAAGGGAGATAAGACCTTCCTTTTGAGAAGTCCAAAGCTTTGTAGCTTTGTCACACAGTTACGGGTACTTCTCAGGGCTAATTCCCAGAATGCCTTGACTAACAGCTGTGAGCACTGTAGAGTCCTCTTTTCTGAAAGCACTTTAGGAATTTCCCTTGGGAAATGGCTACTTGGGCTTTGCTCAATGCAAACTGCTGCTGCTGCCACCCACGCCAGCACAGTCACCCCTCGGGGGTGCTTTGGCAGGGAGGCTTCCAGGGGAGAGCACCAGTGACAGCAGCGCTTGGGTGTGATGTATGTTCAGCTCTGCACAGGGCGAGAGGACCAGTGTTCACACCAGAGCTTCATGCCAGGACTCAGTGACGGCTCACACACCGCTAAATATTTCTGGCCCTTTTCTGTGACCTGTCTCACACTGCAGAGGAAGCTGTTACTCCTCATTCCTCTGCCCCATTCTCCTCCAGAAGAAGGAGAAGAAATCTGGTCTCCTGTGTCTGTGTGCTGTCCCAAGCACTGAAGCATCTGTCTTTCAGTTTGAGCAGGATGATCGGTGACAGAACAGGGGAATTAAAACTTCCATATGTTTGATTCTGGATGGCTTCACTCAGGCTTAGGTGCTGCAAAAACGGGCAGTTTGCCATTAGAGTTTCCCTGTGCTTCCATAAAACGTGGAGTCATAGGCAGGATGCTTTTCTTGGCAGCAGCCAGTGTCTGATCTGAGCAATGCCATGGACAGCAGCTGTAATAAACCTCCCAGAATTTTACAGTCTTTGGCCCCACTGAGATTACAAGCAGCTGGCAAGGTGGTATGTGTCAGTTATATTAGCAGGCATCTGTAGACAAGGGACATGCAACATTCTGGAGCACCAAAAGGAGATGATGAATTCTCTAAATGACTGTAGAAAGAGAAATCATAGTGCTGCAGCTGCATGAATGCCTCAAATTCAAGAAAATCACACTGTCATGCTCATACTAGCCTTAATGTGACCTTATTTTCCCTTGTATAATTTTGCCTACTTACAGATAGTTGTGATCTACCAAATCACATATATGGTGACATAAGTTATAAAACCAGCAAATACTATTATTTTCTGAAAGCCTGAATATGCCTGCAGATTCCCCAATGCCATTTATTGCTGCAGAACATGGGACCCCTTGAGGTAGGAAGGGCCGGAACAGCAGCCCCTTCCAGTGCCAGATTTAAGAAGAATGGGAAAAATTATGAACTGAAATAGCAGTTGCAGTTTGTGTGGCTGTTTGGCAGGGCAGGTGGGTAATTAGCTCTTTGCAAAAGAGTTGCCTGTGTACATACAAAATGTACATGTGCTCCTAATCAAGGTCTTAAGGCACGCGTGGGATGCTATTTCAGGTTGTTTGTTTCATCTTAACTCGTTAATCCCTGTAAGCCATCACAGTGGGGACAGAGTAGGGCTGAGAACAGCTGCAGAGCGAGGGATTGAAGCATACTCAGAAGCCTAAGCTCGTGGCTTTCTCCAACCCAAGCACTATTGGTGCTCTGAAGATCTTTGCAGGCCTCTCATCCTTGCATTTTTCCTTTCAGTTTTTCCCCAGGACCCCAGGGATGCTCTCCCAACCAATCTGCAGGGGCAGTTCTTTGATCAAAGCTACAGCTGCCAGCAACCTACCGCTGGCTGGCTGACCACTCCGGGTCCCTCCATCCTTCAGGCTCCCCCTGTTCTACGCTCTCCTGGTCTCATTTCTTTCCATCCTTCACAGCCGGCTGTGGAGATCCCTCTTGTCGCTTCCTGCCCCCATTGTTCCTTCTACATCTCTAACACCCTGATCTAACCAAGGCTCCCCAAACTGGTGAGAATCCTGGTTAATGTATTTCCTGGTCCTTCCTTCAGTGCTCACTGATCCCACCCTCGCACTCTGCCACCTCTCAGTACTTGTGTCTGTATTTCATCCATCACAGACATAGTAGCTGAACCTGCAAGGAATTTTTTCTGCCCACAATTTATTTCCAGCCCTCCTTGTCACAGAGAAATATCCGAGTGAGGGAACATGCTCCCTTTTAAAATTACAATTCCTTTCTGACCAGAAAGGACGCAGACACGGACAATTTAGCCTAAGCCACTGCGTCTTGAAGTCTAGAGACCCACCAAGACCTCCCATTCAAATGGCTTCAGAAAGGCTAAATTTTTGAAGGTGTAAAAATATTCAGCTTTTCACAGAAATTAAAATCTCCCACCTGGGAAAGCTAGGAGCTGCCAGAACAAAACTGTTAGATGCAGCCTGCCTTCTGCATTGCTGCAGCAGAGCTAACACTGCCCAGAAAGGACTTCCCCTCCCCGCAAAGCAGAGCCCTGTGCAGGGGTGCACTGAGCACTCATGGGACTCACAGCCTTTGCTTTTGTTTTTATCCTTCTGACAGGAACTGCAGATACATTAGAGAATTGCTCTCAGGTGGCTTCTCCTTGGCTTTGATTGCTGTGGGTGCCGCAAGGATGTTGCTTCTGTCCTTGGGGTGGTGTTTTAGCCCCACGCTGAACTCTTGCTGCCATTCCTTCTCTCTCCTTGAATCTCGCAGCTCTGGAGCTTGTTTTGGCTGCTGCTGTAGCAGCCATGGCTTTTGGGCTGCTGATCCTGTCCTTGTCTCTGCTTGGCCAGCACCATCACGGTGTGCAGGGCATGAGCAGGAGTCACCTAGGTGTGTTCAGGAAGGAGGGAGTGGCTGGTAGTGAAGGGGAAGGACCTGTTTTTGAGGTAGTCTTGGGGTGTGGTCCAGGTCCTCCAGGAGCCTTTGTGTTAACTATCCATCCCCTTTTCTGGTGGGGAAATGGGCCTTTGGCTGAGACAGGTGGAGAGTAAGCGTGTAGCCCCAGGCGAGATGGCATTTGCTGTAACATTGGGAACAGAGGTGTCCTGTCCTGGGAGCACAGCCATGGATGTCCTTCCTAGCATCTTGTTAACAGATGTCAGCTGTGGTGGCAAAAGACAACTAGCAGTCTGAGCATGAGCCCAAAATGTGCTTGGCTTGTTTAACTTGGCAGGGAGGGGATTTGATTTCGGAGTGTCACACAACAGAGAGGCAGTGCCTGTCTTCAGTGAAAGGGCAAAACCAGCCCCAGAGCACATGATCAGAGTTTGGCCGTGAATAAATTTAGGTCAGCGATTAAGTAAAATGGAGCAATACTATTGCAGGACAACCATTCAGCTTGAGTGACAGAAGCAAAGAGCAAATGACTTTTAAGGTGGAATAGGAAAACGCTGTGAAAGCCTATTGTGGTTCCTGAGAAGCAGCCATAGCAGGAAGCAGTGAGTGGCTCCCCGGGACTTCCCCATCCCAGCCTGCTGCACCATCCCCTGCGTACTCAGCATCCAGCGCTCCCGACCAGGGCCCTTATATGGCATTTGCCATATCCCCAGGTAAAGACTCATCTCATCCCCTTTCTGACAGGGAGAGGCTATTTACTTGGTCTTACTGATAAGATTGCAGCTCTTATTTTTAATTTATTTCTTTTCCAATGAATGGAGGCAGCGCACTGATAGGAGATTTTTAATTGGCATTAACACTGTGCTGACAAGTGTTCCCAGGGTGTTAACGATATGGAGAGTATTGTGCAGTGAAATTGCAATTCAGACAAAATTAGGAATTATAATGAACCAGAAGATCCACAATCCAATTTAAAAGGCACACAAGTGTCCTCTATTATGAAGAAGGAACAGCTTTAGCTAGGAAGAAAACAGTCCAATGCAAAGATCAGTGATGTCCTTCATTACTTGCTCAGAAACATCAGTCATCTCAGTCTCTCCAATACTAACGTTTCTTCTCACATTTACCAGCAAGAAAATTCCTGTTTTCCACATAAGGAAGTTCCTAGAAAATGTAGGAGAGAAAACTGTGAGATTGGAAGAACAAACCCAGGTTCAGATACATTACACTAAACTTGCACGGTCTATTCCTCTCTAGCACATACCCTGCAAGCCCTGAGGAGAATTCACAGTTCATGTACCACCAGCTTTGGTAGTTCAGGGCAGCTCCAGTCACAGCACTAGACCTTGTCCCTGGCTGTTTTCCACAGGTTCCAAGAGACCCCTGGCGTGGGTTGTGTTGCCCATTCTGTATTTTCATAGAATCATAGAAAGCCTTACACTGGAAGGGACCTTAGAGATCATCTAATCCAACCTCCCTGCCATGGGCAGGGATGCCCTTAACTAGACCAGGTTGCTCAAGGCCTAATCCAACCTGGCCTTGAACATCTCCAGGGAGGGGGCATCCACAACCTCTCTGGGCAATCTGTTCCAGAGTCTTGCCACCCTTGTACTGAAGAATTTCTTCCTAAGTTCCAGTCTAAATCTATTCTCCTTCAATTTAAATCCATTTTCCCTTGTCCTCTCACTGGAAACTCTTGTAAAAAGCCCCTCTCCAGCTTTTCTGTAGGTTCTCTTCAAGTATTGGAAGGCAGCTATTAGGTTTCCTTGGAGTCTTCTCCAGGCTGAACGACTCCAGCTGCTTCAGCCTATCCTCATAGCAGAGGTACTCCGGCCCCTGGATCGTCTTTGTGGCCCTCCTCGGAACTCATTCCAGCAGATTTATGTCCATCTTATGCTGAGGACACCAGAACTGGACACAGTATTTGAGGTGAGGTCTCACAAGAGCAGAGTGAAGGGGGAGAATCCCCCCTCAGCAGCTGCTGCAGACATCTGTACGAACTAGAAACAGACAGGACATCCAGTAGTACAGAAAGGGGAAGGAATAGAAGAAGTGAAGAAGGTGGACAGAAAAAGCAGATAAGATAAGAAGTAAAATCTTCCAATGAGTGAACAAGTCTGAAGGAAAACACTTTACTGATAATAATGCCAGTGAAGTGCTAACAATTGACACCTGAATTCTGCATTTGGCCCCAGCTGTGATCTTAAGACAAAGCTTTTGAAAAGCAAGAATAAAAGCAGTCAGTACTGGTGCTGCAGAACCTTCAGCAGTCTTGAAATTTCTGCCTCTTATGTAGAACAGCCGTATCAGGATGCAGGTATCCTTTCAGGACACTATTTGATACCAGCCTCAGTTTATTGCTCTCCTTGAATTTCCTTGTTCAGTCCTTAGGATCAGAGAAATCATAAAGATGTGCTGTTATTCTCTACTGTTTTATTGGAAAGTGTTTTGTCGTTTTGTGAGCCTGTTTTGCAAATATTGACTATTTGTTGTCTGGCTGAGCTAGCTCGTAGCAGGGTCTGTTGTTTGTGCTCCTATGGGCCCACTGGTTTTTGCAACGTGAATATTTTTCTGTACAAAGTTGCCCAAATATTGCCCTGGTAATTGCCATAAGGGAGTTGACTCATAAGTAAGCACAGATCCCACATGGCTTGGCATAATCTCTTGCTATGCAAAGAAGACAGCCATGTTTCCTAAATATCACCGCTGATGCCTAGGCATTAACAAATCCATTAAGCACACCAATCTGATTGCCTCACATTTTGCATGTTAAGGAATACGCAAATAGGGAGCAAAAGCTTGGATTGCAAAACTGAGGAAATATTTGAGAAGCTGACCTGCCAGTGCTGTGGGTGGGTCCTCAACCAAAGTTCTGGGGTTAAACAGAAGCTTTTTGGATCAAATCAGAGAAAAACTCCACTGATGCTGTGTTGTCCCAAAAACTGGGGTTTGTCACTCACCAATCCATCCACAGAGCTGAGATATTTACTTTTATTAGATGCATATGTATGAGTGCGTGTCCCAAGACAGCACATCAAGATCTCGAGTTAACAATTATTTGTACACAAAGCATTAACATATTCAACTTCCTAATACATAAGCATTGTTATTCTATTAAATGGTTGGTTAAAGTTCCCTCGCCTAACATGTAAGTTAATACACATGCCTGATTGATCTTCTCCACCTTCATCTTTTGGGTCAGTGCTATATTGGGGTAGGTGGCCCATGAGTTGGTGGTCGTGATCTCTCTCTGCCAGAATTGCCTCTACTACTGATTTGTCGTGTTAGACTGCTACTTTTGGCAAACATCTCTTGCTTATTAGAGAAAGGCTTATTGTTTCATTAAGTCTGGAAGAGTTAGTTTCTAACCTATAATATATCAACATCAACTGCAGAGAGGAGATAAGAAAAAGATTATGACTTCAGAGCACAGAATTAAAAATCTCTCAAAATCAGGCTAGTTTGAAACAAATCTTCTGAGTTCCCTTGACTTTGGATGGAGCCTTGAGTATCATGATCTAATTGAGAGGCATCCCTGCTCATGACAGGGAGGTTGGACTAGATGATCTCTAAGGTCCCTTCCAGCCTATGCCATTCTGTGATTCTATGATTCTATGTTAACTTTCTTAGCAGAGATCCATTCATCATATCCTTGTGTCCTAAGCACAAGGAAAACTCACTACTAACCAGTGAGTTGCTTGGCTACAGTATTTCCAGCGCAAAGAACTTTGTTAGATGTAAAGCAGAGTTTTGTTCCAAACCTCTGCCACTTGAGTATCTCAGGTAATTTACCCAAAGCATGGCAAATTGAAAGGAAACAACAGCATTTTATATTTCAGGCTCAGTTAACCGATATTTGTAAAGTGTTTGAAATTATTTGGATGAATGTATTAATGCACAGTAGTATGACAGATATGTAAGGGGGTTTTTTAAAGTAATGTTAATAAACCCTTGCCATATTTTCAAAACATGGGTGTTATAACTCCCCTGGGAAGTATCGCTTCTGACTAACACAGTTCACTGAAAAAACTGACACCAACTTCTCAGCTGTTTAAAAATAGGAGTAACAATCTCTCTTTCCCCACCTTGTGAATGAAATACATTGATGAGTTTGGAGAATTTATTCATTGGTAGGAGCATGAGTGAGTGTGTCAGGTAAAGAATTTAATGAGAGGGAGTTAATGAGGAGGAGTGAAGTAGGAAAGAAGACTTTTGCACCTACTAGTTCTCAGTGTGGAAAAGTCTGCAAATGTCCTTGCATCTCCCGAGCTTCAGAGCCTGGGTCCAGTCCCGTGGGAGTGCTGCCTTCATTTGCCTGATCCTCTGCCTGCTAGTTTGCAGTTTCATTGATCCCACAGACCAGAGGTGAGTGAGCGCCTTTTGGTACTGCTGAGATTGTCACCCAGTCGTACAACAGTGTCTCTTCTGACTCACCCAGGCTGAGAGTCAGTCAAGAGCTTGTCATCTATGTAAATGTTATGATGTGAACAGTATTGATCTAGGTAGGGTTCCACAGAAAAGGGCCTGAAGTGCAAGAAACTGGCAGTGACTAACTCTGGTTAACCAACAAGCTGAAAAGTGGGAATCAGTGTTATTGAACTGTCTACTTACCTGTATTTTCCAATAAGTGGGTGTGATTCACAAAAGCTTTGCCAGCTGCAGGGTAACTATGTTCCTAAGGAACAGACCAGTGAAATACTCACTGACTGAAGTAGCTTCGGGCAAATGCTGTTGAATGCCAATTTTTTCAGGTACCCATGTGTACACTCTGAATGGAACCGATCCAGAAGGAGATCCCGTGACATATGGCTTGGCCTATGAAGCTGGATCAAGACGCTACTTTTCTGTTGATGAGAACTTTGGAAACGTTACGCTGATTGAGGAGCTCGACAGAGAGGTACCGTGAAATGGCACCACTCCATGTGTATGTGGAATTTCCTTCAGTTTAACTTGATCTGCGGGTTTGATGGATAATGCCAACTTATTCTCCCCAAAACATGTAATATAGTTTGCAGTTCTGAGGCATTATACTTCAGCCATCATGTGCTTTTCCAGTTGACTTTTGTCACTGACTGCTATCAAATGTTCTTGCCAAAAGAGAAGTTTACTCTTTATTGCTGTCTTCTTCCCACCCACGAGCTATGGGGCAGTTACTATCCTCTAATCCTCAGACGGGGGGCTCTCCTGTCACTAGGACAAAGTTCCAGGACACTTTTCTCTCTACCTCATGTCCCTTTAGCAACAGGGATTCCTAGACCAACCTTCTTTTGACAACAGCCACAGAAAGGCCAAGGAGCTGAGCAGCTGGAGCCTCCAAGGGTCTTTCTAGCCTCTGCTGCGATTGCTTTATGAGATTAGTTGTTACTTCCATCTACTGGATGAGCCACGTTTAAATCTGAGGTCCGTTTTCCAATAAGGGCAAACAACATCCCCTAACAAAGGAATTTTCTTGATTTACAGAAGGAAGATGAGATTGAAGTTATTGTCAGTATTTCAGATGGCCTGAGTACAGTAAGTGTTTCATTATGCTGTGGCTTGTCAAACGTACCTTTTCCTATTAAATTACCTTACAAGGACTGCCTCATTTTATCAGAAAACATAATCTCATTAGAGTCTTACCTCCTGTTTCAAGAGCCACTGAACTTCCAGTAACTCAAGTCTCACCCCAGCTCCCTTCTCAGCTGTTTGAGGATAGTTACGAAGCAGTGTGAGCTGAGAGACTGACTTAGCAGCCTACAGAATTACAACAACTTGCCATGAAGTTTCACTCTCAGCTCATTAGGATACACACCTAAGAAAGATCTGGAGATGTTTTGAAGAAATGCATGACGTTATAGGAATAAATATTGGACACTCAGGAGCTGACTGTCCCTCCACCCCCACAGTGTTTCTGTAGCATAATGTTAAGAACATATGCTTAGGCTAAGGTGATGGGGAATTTCTTGTCTGCTGCTGAATAAAACTTTAGTCACATCCAATTATTAAGGACTCACTTCAGGCGTTGCACAAGCATCGAGTCCCACTTCTACAAATTCCCACGGCATTTTCAGTTTAGATTCAGATGCTGTCAAAGGCAGGATATTAGTCTGCCAATAAGAGGACCTGGGCTTCATCACTAGAGGTGCTTCAGAAGTGGGACCATCTTACTACCGACAAGATCAGATAACGCTAGAACTCTTCCTCATCTCAAACAAATTAATTGAGATTACTACAACAAATGTTTGGGAGGTGCCAGCATCCTACAGTCACGACTGCCCTGGCAACTTCTGTAAGTAAGAAATAGTGGGATTGCATCCATATGTCCACTTGCAAATAACTGGGAAGTTTTGTCAAATATGTTTTCTTCTGTATTTTTAGAAAGAACATACCTTTTATTCCACAGGGATAATATACCAGGGATTTATTAGGTGCATGTATTCATATGTCCAAATTCTCCATGCTATTTAACCTAGTGTCATGATACCAAATGAGGCATTAATGAATGCTCTTGCCTGTCAGGTATCAAGTTTACATATTCTCATAATATATATCATGGTATCTTGAATGCCATAAAGAAGAAGAAAGACTTTTGAAAACCAGCTCCAACCTGTAATTTATAAAGTACTCTGAGAATCCTTATTTAATTTGGAGATATCTGGGTGCTGTCCACAAAGAAAATTCTTTCAAATCATGGGATTTTCTGTATTTTCTTTTCTGTGCTCAGTTTTGGTAATGCAAAGATATTCTATTACAAAAAAAAATCTTTCATTGCCATCAAATATACCTTAGTAGGCAAATGAACAGGTACATGTTGAAAATCAGCTTGGGTCGTAACATGTTCTTCATATTCTACTCCAGGTTTCTGAAAAAGTCAGGATCCTTGTGACGGATGCTAATGACGAGAGCCCAGAGTTCATCAATACACCTTACATAGTCCAAGTTCCGGAGGTTGGTGAAGTTTCTTTGCATACTGGAAGTATATTTCAATTGGATGTAAAAAGAAGTTAGTATGTTTTCAGTAAAATAGCAAGATGTGGAGGACTAACTTGCATTCTTTTCTATTTGGGTATTTAATATTCACTGCAAGCTTAGAGAATAAGTCTGCAGGTACTTAAGGTGTGCTATTTTGTGGATAAGCTCCAAAATGCAAGTCACTGTGAATTTTTAGAATTTATTTCAGTGTGGATAGGATGCACTCTGTCTTAGCTGAGGATTTTCTGTCATTTTTATTCCAAAAAGTATTTCTTCATTCTTTAGTTCTTCTCCCATTTTCTCCATTTTTAACCTGTTCCTTCTTTTCCTTCTACTCTTTGGTTCCCTCAAAGCATTCATACTCTTTCTACTATTGCTCTCTTTTTCTATCCCCTTGCATGCTCATTTTTCATTTCTTCTAACTCACCTGGTTTTCCACTTCTGTGTGACTCTGGCAATTTTTCTGGTCACAGAATGCTCCCTCCGGCAGCAGTATCTTTAAGATTGAGGCAGTGGACAAAGACACAGGTTCTGGAGGAAGTATCACCTACTTCTTGCAGGTAAGGTACCCTACACAAGAAAACAAGCATTGACAAAATGAATATTGTCTGGTTGCAAGCAGCCAAGTGTCATCCAGCAGGCAGAAGGAGGAGCTGGAGTTGCCACTGTCACTCCTATGCTTGCCAGCTGGACTCCTCAGGACAGGGCTCTTACAGGTCCTTTCTTTAGACTGACAGGGAGAGCAAGTCTACCTTGTGATCCTGTATGCATACGAGATTTCTAAAGCATGAAGTACCTTTCTTTAGAAAGCGAAATGCACTGGAATCTCAAATATGCTGGTGTAGCAGCCTGATGCATAGTTGCCATGCGGATTACAGTGTGAAAAATGAGATACCAAATCTTCTAACTGACAAAGCTATGCCTGCTTGAAACCACCCTAGTGAAAAACCACCACTAGTGAAAAACAGAAAGGCCTTCAGCTTTAATATTCAGCTTTAAATAAACTGAATCTTTCTATTGCAGACCTTATGCATGCCAAAAGGGCAACTTAAAGTTCCTTATTCCTACAAGCAGCTTTGTCCAGATTAGCTGCAGTTCCCCTTATTCAAGAGGCAACAGGAAAACAAACAAACCAAAACAAAGCCAATTTGTTGCAGTGTTTTCTTTTGGATACAAATATGAAAACAATTGGGAAGGGAAGAGCAACTGCCATCATCTACCTGGACTCATGCAAAACATTTGACACTGTCCCTAAATTGGAGAGACATGGATTTGACAGATGGACCACTCAGTGGGTAATTGGCTGGATGGTCACACTCAAAGAGTTGTGAACAGCTCAATATCCAAGTGGAAACCAGTGATGAGTTCCTTAGAGGTTGATACTGGGACCAGTGCTGTTTGACATCTTTGCTGGCAACGTGGACAGTGGATTGAGAGCACCCTCAGAAGTTTGCCGATGACAACAAGCTGTGTGCTGTGGTCAACACACTGGAGGGCAGAGATACCATCCAGAAGAATTTGGACAGGCTTGAGATGTGGACCTGTGCAAACCTCATGAGGTTCAACAAGGCCAAGTACAAGGTCCTGCACATGGGCTGGCACAATCCCAAGCACAAATACAGGCTAGGTGACAAGTAGATTGAGAGCAGCCCTGCAGAGAAGGACTTGGGTGTGTTCGTTGGTGAAAAATTGAACACAAGCCAGCAATGTGCCTTTCTGGAAATCAGATGTCTTTTAGGTTTTATTTGTATATGGCAAAAAACACCAAACCAGCACTCCATTGACAGTAATCTATACATGCAAACTTAATGTTGGGGTTTTTTTAAGCCAGTAGAACTTTGAAATACTAAGGCATAACACCTTTTATCTTCTTCCTTTTCCTCCTCATCTTTTCTGTTAAGCCTCCCTTCATCTTTCCATGCAGTGAACTGTGTTAAACCAAGTTTAACATTTCTCAATGAAATACTTAAAGATTAAAAAAATCTACATTGCAGGTAACTAATTTATTCTGAATAATGAAAGAGTAGTGGTTGGTTCATGAATTGTTCATAAACACATGGAGGTGAAACTCATCAAATACATTATTCACCCAACCCATATCATTATTCTAGTCTTTTCCCTTAGCAGATGAAATAAAAGATGAATCCCTATGGCAATCTTATTTCCATACCTGTAATCTCTCACTGATTATTCTTCTTCTTTTTTTTCTAGAACATCCACGCTAATAAGTTTACAATAGACCGTCACAGTGGTGTCCTGCGCATCAAAACAGGGATCACCCTGGACTATGAGAAATCAAGAACACATTTTGTTGTTGTTGTAGCCAAGGTATAAAACTTTTATCAGAAACTAGAGGAGGTGGTGGGGTTGTATTTGAGTAGAACTGATTAGTTCAAATACAAGTGTGACTTAAAAGGTTGTTGAAACCAGAAGCATAACACTGGGCATAACCGCCGGACCCAGTGCAGCACAAGTGGCAGACTTCTTTTCTGGAAATATCTGTAGACGTTTCTTTCTTTCACTTCTCTGCTGCCTTGGGCAGGAGCTTATTCAAATCCTGTGAATATTGCTGCACATCCCTTCTTGCCACTATCACTGTCATCAGTGTTGTGCCTGTGGCATGGCTGAGGATTCATAACAGGCATTAAAAGTTTATGGTTTTTAAAGTAAAGTCTCTCAAGATCTTGTGGGAACCTGTCACACAGTCAGACTTGCATGAGTGGAAAGAGGATGATTTTGCTGTTACTTTTGGGGGCTTTGAGTTTCTTACGTTTTATGAAAAATGTAGGGATCTTTTAATGTATTTATTTAGGCAGGGTTCATTTGACATGTAGCAACATTTGGCTTATATGCTGCCTTGAGGTCAGCAAGGAGGAAAAAAAATCAGCATTTCAAAACAAGTGAAATTTTTAGAACTGCTACAACAGACATGCTGAACAATTCACACTCTTATACACTAGCATGACTACTGTCCTCCAGCTGGTGCTCTGAGACTGAGGGTGTTAAAAGATTCTGAAATTGCGAGTCGTCTTTCTAATTGGCTCTGCTGTACCAGTAGCATAGAGTTGACTGTAGTCAAGTCCCCAGAGACTGTTTATATGCTGTGGCTATCTAACAGCTCTTGGCTGCACTGTGCTTACACTTTATCATGTAAGAGTCCCTGGGAGACTTTGATCATGTGCACTGTTTAATTTCACTCTAGAAATGCACTACTGTACATTGCTGCTGTACTTTGTCTTGTGTTTATGACAAGACTATATTAGGGATGAAAAGCTGTAGATCTTAGTCACTAATGTTTTTCATCCATTTCTAGCATTCTCTTTTCCCCACAAAAAAATCTTGAATTCCTTGTCCCCTGTGTTGTTGATAAGAGATTATGTCATCATGACTGGGCTTCGCGAACGAAGATACAGGAAGGGCTCTACCCACACTTGCTACAAGCACGCTGATGGCTAAAAAGGCCGATGTGGGATAGGCAAGTCCGGCTGCAAAGGAACAGTGGAAAGTCTCCTTAGGCGGTATTGGTGAGGCACAGTTCTTTCTGCGTTGTCTTTTCTCCTCGAGACTAATTCTACGTGCGTTCTCAAAGGAGGCAGCAGCGTTATGGTAGAGATTATGTATGACTGCGCGTATAGGCGCAACCACTTTTAATATTAAAAAATTACTTCTAAGACAGCGCAAACTCATCCTAATCAGAGAGGGAGCTGGACAAAGAGAAAAGACGAAGAAATAGGGCAGCAGAGATTAATCTATGTGTTGAGAGAGAGAAGGAGTGCCTCAGACTGTGCTTCTGAAGGCTCAGGCAATGCCATAAGCTGATTTGCAGACATGTTTCAGCAGAGGGATCTAATGATGGCTTCTCTTCTAGGATGGTGGTGGGAAGCTCAGGGGAGACAACAAAGTATTCTCAGCCACAACAACAGTTACTGTTAACGTGGAAGATGTTCAGGACACTCCTCCGATGTTCATTGGGACTCCCTACTATGGATATGTCTATGAGGACACGCTTGCAGTAAGTGCTGGTTTTCTCCTGTAGGAGAGCAAACGCAACCGTTCACATCTCAGTCGAGATGGCCCTGTGGTTTCTAGCACAGGCTTTATTGGAAACTGGGCCCTAAACTCTGATTTTTCTCCTAGGTGAAATGAGTTGACCAAATCTCAGACTTGCTCTTACTTACATCCATTGAAAATTTGCCATGCAAGTCTTCCTGTTGCTGTCATCAAAGTTGAAAGGGATTCCGCCCATTTGTGTTGGTCTTAAGTCCATACTGTGACTAAGGGCTCTTCTGTGGCTGAACTTGCAGAGGCACTTGGCTGAAGGCTTAGGCAGGTTGCCAGTTACCTCGCCAGAACACATCATGCCGGGAGCCTTTGTGTGGTTGTGTACTGTGTGGTCTCTGATCAGTCTGGTATCAACAGCTGGTTGTGCAAGATGTGAGGAGAATTTATGCTTGAATGTTCTAGACTCTTTGTGCTGTCCCATGGTCATCACCTGGGGAGAAGGAGTCCTGACATCCTCAAAATGCAGGATGCTTTCTGATCGGTGGTGGCTGAATGGGCCAGGAAGTCTTCACTGGCCTAAAACCCACCGGATTATCAGGCGAGCATGGACTTGCCACACGCAAGGGGGGACACTGCAGCTGTCAGTGTGTATCTGCTGCTGAAGACAGCAGCTTGTATCTAGCACAGACACAGAATTCAAGGAGTACACTGAGCTCCTGGCTGTACCATCGCCTTAGAAATGCCTGGCAGATTTGTTTAAAAGGGAGTATACATTTTAGAAAATCAGTTTATCCACCATGATGCTTTCAGCCACATGTTATTCCTGAAGCTGCAAACTAATACTCTCAGTGGCATGATATTTTGTATGGATCTGCTTTCACCCTGATATATAAGATTTAATTAAAATTTTATTTATACATAGGATGAGAAATTGTGTCTACTCACGAAATTACTGTACATTAGACTATTGATCTCTTTGGCAGTGTGGTTGCACACTGTTCACCTGATCTTTCCTTGAGTTTCAGGAAAGATCGTGTCTTTACTCTCTGTCAAGAACGCCAGCATACACTGTAGTCCTTGCATGACTGTGTGTCACAGTTCAGTGCATAGGCTTTTACATTTCAGCACGGCAGAGAAGTAATGCTTGTGTAATTTGCAGATGTTTAGAATGAACGATATTGATTTATTCTGCATAGTTATGTATAGATCTTGAAATAATTATCAGGTGCATGCAGGAGTTAGTGTTTACTATGGAAATGGGAGTCAATAAATGTTAATTACATCCACCTTGAGCTCATAACTTACACCATTATGATATTATAATGATGGAAACACGAATCGGTCCTTCCCAGTGTGGGTTTTGCTATTAGAATGAACTCCACAGAGAGAGAGGCACTAGCTGATTTTAGTGTTGTTTACACATTTGGTTTTAATTTTGTAAACTTGCTTCTTTTCTCTTTGGTGCAGTTGTCAGGATTTACAAGTACTCTGTCACCTTCAGAGGGGCTGTGCTGCGTTTTGCCCAGTAGGCAGAATTTATTGCAGCTTCCAACATAAATGATAATAAATACAGTTCTATATTTCCAGTTGCTCTAACAGAACCTTGCTCTTGATTGAAAAATTCACTCAAGAATTGTCATGAAAATGTTCCTTGTTGCCATCTGTGATTAACTGACAGTTACTTCAGTGTTTCTTGGTTTTGCAGCCCCCAACAGTAACACTTTAGTTCAGGGGCCTAAATTACACAGCTCATTGCCACTTGGATGAGCATTTTAATGCTGGCAGTCATCACCCCTCTGAACTGATAGGAGTAGTCACCCAAGCAAATGGTCTCCGGTACACAAATTCTATATGTATGGCCCACGGCCATGTTACTTGTGCAAAAAAAAGACAGTGAAGGTCTAAGGCTGGTTAAATCACTGTGATTTTCAGCAAAATTTTATGTCCTAAATGTCCTATAGGCTAAGTTGCTTTGTGTTTGCTTTTGCTGCCAGTGTGAACTTAATCCAGTAGGACCAAAATGACCTGATGACTCGTCAGCAGCTGTCCGTGTCTCAGCTCACTGTGCGGCCGTGGGGCACGAGGAGAAGCATTCAGCTCCGACTCTGCAAAGCCAAGCACTGATTTTTTTTTTCTGAGCAGGAGTCAATGACTTGCTGGTTTACCCCACACAGCAGCACAAGCAAAAGCATCTACTCCTCCCAGCCCCCCTCACTGCAGAAAGACTTTCAGAAGTTAAATTTATTAATACACAGTTGCAATTTCACTGCTGTTTGCTCTCAGCTCACAGGCAGTGATTTCCCATTTCTCCGCAGGGCTCTGAGGTCCTTACTGTTGTTGCTCTTGATGGAGACAGAGGAAAGCCTAACAGTATCCATTACTGCATTGTGAACGGTGAGTAGACCTGTCCTACATGAAATCTGAAGGGCGGTCGAAGCTAGATCTGACTTTAAATTAGAATTGGATATGATAGAGTTTAATAAGGCTGAGACAAACTCTCATGAAATAGTGTCGAACAATAACATGAAGTATGGTGGCTTGAAACTAGTATTGACTTAAGCTTCTTCTCAGTCAGGATGTACTTTCCAGGCCAATGTATCTTAATAATTGACCATTGTAAGAGTCAATACCTGTTCAATGTTGTGTCTAGTGTACTTTAATGAAGTTGCAATTATTGCAGGTATTAGCAAAACAGGAAACTATCAGACGGTTTAAAAGTCAGTTTTGGAATTGAGTTAGAGAAAAAGAAAAATGATGAGGCTTTCGGATCATCATCCTTTATTTCTGAAAGCTTGATTCCCTTTATTGTAAGGTTTTTCCTCTCTTTTCCTTTCAATGGAAGGCTCTGCCACAAAGCGTAGGCTGTGGCCAATATCCTACGTGAGGTGGCATATGCAGAGGTGCCCGCAGCCCCCCAGCAGAGCAGCACAGGGCCCCCAGAGCTGCTGACTGCTCCCCTCCCTGGGGACAAGCCTGCTCTTGGCCCTGGTGGCAAGATGGGTACAGACATCATGATGAGATGCCACTGTCTCTCTGCAAACTGGGATTTGCTTCTGCACAAATTCACCACATCTCAAGGGGTTGCAGCCCTGTAACCGATCTTCCATTCGGATCAATGGAAGTCAGGTGAGAGGTGGCAAAGTCAGCCTGTAGTCCTGCCCCTGCCTGTGTCAGACTCTGCTTCAATGTGAAAAGCCTGGACTTTACCCCAGATCCTCCAAAATCCCTTTTTGCCCAAGACAGCATTGCAAGAAGCTGAAAGTTTTTCACAACTCAGTGTCTAAGGCCAGAAGATGCTTCCCCAGAGATCCTGTCTGCAGAAAGAGTGACTTTCAGACAGATTGTGTGACTTCGCACCTTAGCTGATATTAGTGAGAGAAACATTCTTGTTTCTCAGAGACTTAATTATGCATTTGCTAATTAAAATGAGTAATGTCTATTTTTGTCTAAACCAGCATGGAAAGAAGACACCATAATAGAAATTAATACCAAATTTGCATTCCTGGTTGCTGAGATTTGAAAGGAGCTTGACCAGATTGAGCAGGCGAAAGTGAGTGCAGCTGCCCATAGGGGCAGAGTTCCACTGAGCCCTTCCTAGGGGAGAAAACCCTTTTTGGTGCTCATCTGTGTTTTCATCTCTACCAGGCATAGAAATGCTTGACTTTTGAAAAGCAGATTCAGATCCTCACAGATATGGATGCACATGTGGACCAAGATATGCTTAACGAAGTGTATTGTTAATTGCACATGCTTGTTCAGAAAAAGTAAGTGTGATACGTAACTAGACCATCTTGGTTTTATTGCAGGAAGTGAAGGTTCATTTGAAATCAGCAACACAACTGGAGCCATTTCTGTTATAAAAAGCCCAAATCAGCTCAAGAAAGAAGTGTATGAACTAAAAGTTCAGGTATGTTCTGTGGCTACTTGAAGACTGTTGGTCTTAAATGCCCTGAGTAGGCATGATTGTCTAAAATAGCTCAATATGTAGATGATTTTACGTGTTCTAGAAACCGTCTCCTATATTTGAGCAGAGTGCCAAATGAATGCTTTTGTTGCTTGGAATAGTTAGTGTCTCAAATTTTTTCTTTCAAATGAAGTCATCTCGGCTTAATTTCATTTCTGAATCTAGAGAATCAACATTCTTTATACTATGTAGATAACTGTTCTCTGTGTTTCATATTTTATTGCCAAACTGGGAATTAATGTCTTGTAACTTCCATGTGATGTGATAGATAACTGTCAAATCTACAATTAGTAACAGGACTGGAGGGGGGGGTCATGCAATGTCATATCAGTACCCGCTTCTGAAGCGTTGATTGGTCACATAAAAAAAAATCCTAACACCTTGATGAGCTACTATCGTTGTGACAGGATGCATTATTTTAAGCAGTTTCTAAAGACCAAGAGTTTAAAAATGTAGAGTTAAATTGTGAAGACCGTATCAATTTTCTTCAACAAATGCACATTACAACGACAAGACTTTGTTATGGCAAGGACAGTATTGTCTAAAGGCTGCTCTGAAGGTTCCCACGCTGCCAGAACCAGTGTATCATCCCCAAGGGCATTTTCTTGCTAGTGGGCTCAAGCAGCTTGTTGAACCTGGGAGGTCACAGGTTTCCCATTGTCCAAGTTAAACTCAGGCACTGTTTCTTCCCCTAATCTCTCTGGTTTACTGCAGCCTGCTAGAGCTCCCCAGATACAGGATTAGTTAAGCCCTTCAAGCTTTTCTGATGATCTAGTTTTATCTGTGGTGACCTGGAGCTTGTGCAGGCTACAAAATCTGCTTGAGGAGCCAAAAGGGTGTTGTATTAACCCACGTAGGTAGCGACAGGCTCCTCAGGAACCAGGCTAACAACCTCAGAGAAATTTAAGAGTCTTGTGCCTTTGGGCTTGAGCCCTTTCAAAAAAAAAAAAAAAAGAGGCATGTTAGAGAGAGCTCTTTTGTTACAAAAACACCAGCCAGAGTTTCTGTCCTGAAAGAAGTGTTTCAGGTTCAATCCAGTGAATCAGACTGCATGTTGGAATTGTTGAAACCCAAACAGATTTGATCATTTAGTTCAGAATGCCATCTAGGTTTGCTTGTCTATCTGACTACATCCAGTTTAAATTAAGCTCATCTAGACAGCAAAGCTGAATTGTAAACCAGCAACTAAATCTCAAAAAAAGTGTGTCATTTTTCTTTTTCAAGTATTTGCCTAAATACCACAAGTAATTTTTCTCACAGAGTTTTCAAGGCTGCAGTCCTTGCAGCAATGTGAAAATTAACTACCTGTGGTACCACAACAAATTCAAAGATTGTCTTCTTTTTCTATTCTGTCAACACTTTAGGCAAGCAATTATCTTGCCTGTATTAGATTATCTGTCTTTAGAGAACTATTTTCACCTAGGGTGAGTTACTAAACTCACAAAATGAGGAGGAGAATTTTTTCACTGAGGTTTTATTGAGACTGGTTTATTACCATAATCTTCTAATCACTATAAACTTCAGTGTGAAATGGACTGAGATTTCCAAATAAATATAAGGCTGTGAATCTTTGTTCAAGTTAGTGCAGCAGGGTGATTTGTACACACGGGACACAATACCTGACCATGGAACTGAGGAATGAGAGTATACCCTCATAATTCTTTTCTCTCTCCTGCGTTCCACAGGCATCAGAAGTCAGTGAGGAAGGTGAAACCTCAGTGTATGCTTTTGCCATGGTGACTATACGGGTGGTTGACCTCAACAACCATCCACCAACGTTCTATGGAGAAAATGGTCCCCAGAACAAATTTGAACTGACCATGTACGAGCACCCCCCAGAGGGTGAAATCTTGCGAGGATTGAAGATTACAGTCAACGATTCAGATCAGGTAAATGGAAACTATGTGGACTTTCAGTCTTCCTCCCCTATTTTCCCAAACACTAGAAAGAGTTGTCAAATGGGGAAATGTCATTTTAGGAACTCAACCGTTTCACCTGCATTCCCCAAAAGCGTAGGGCAGACAAACTAGTTGCAGGCTCCCTTACCACAGGGAGTTTGGACCCAGAAGTATACTTCTTCTTTCATACACTGCTATGTTGATGAGAAAAATGGTCATAAAGCTGTAGCCCAGTTCCCATGGGTGACTAAAGTTTAACAGTCTGTATGAACTTCCCCTAACTACTGGCTGCTTTCAGTTGTTGTCAGTGTAACATCCAAGAATGTACTCCCTTTGTAGATTTACTTAAAGTTTTCATTCACTTCAGTAGCTTCAATTGCAATTGCTATCCATGTCTTCTCAGCCCCTGCTGCAAACAGTACAGACCATATGATTACGTTGGTTTTATTACAATATATTATCATTCTGGCCCTTATGTTACAGCCAGAGTCTGCAGTGCATGCTTTGATAATTCACTCTCACTGGAGTGATATTTTTAGGTAATCTTAAAAATTATGCCAGAGCCTAACTAACTCCAACCAGGTAGAGAAAAAGGAAAGAAGATGCCATCCATCTCAGCCGTCTGTCTGGCCCGTGATGCTTATAGATGCTATGGTGATGGTTGCTATAGGGATCCCTAAGCTAAAGGCTGTATGAATGGCATCCATCCGAGTTAGCCTGAGGTTAGGTAGTGACAAGAGAAAAGCTTAATGCATCAGAGAATGCTCTTATATAACTGTTCTCAGTATTGTGCTGTTTTGACTGCATTGTATTCTGTCAAACCCACTAGGCTTCTTCCCCCTCCCTCCTGCTGCTCTGCAGCAAGTAGATAAATGACTGCTTTCAAAACACTGCTACGTCTATCTTGCTATTGTCATGGGGGATGCTGCTGCAGAGGGAAAGAAACAAAACCCATCTCTTCTGTTTAGAGACAAAATATATATGCATTGTATGTGGGCTGACAAAATATTCAGGCTGCAAGTTAGGCTATAAAATAAGCAGAAAACATTGCTAAATACACTGTATATATTTCTCAAGAAGCTTCCTAGTGCAGTGTTAGACATCACTCTGGGAAGGCTGGGTTGCTTTTCTTTTAAGGCATAGAATGGAATGCTTCCCCTTCTGCACAAGACTATACAGAGAAGAAAATTAAATACTTGTCTGTTTCTGACATAGCCATTAATGACTCTTTTGTGGGGATGGATGGTACAAGTGAGGAGGAGGAAGCTGTGAGGAAGATCTGGTTTAGGCCTGCAGTTTGATGGAAATGTCATCTATACTTGCAAGAGCATTATGCAGAAATTTGTCTGCCAGCCCTCGCCATCCAACACGCACAGCCTGGGGCTCGGTGCTGTTGTTCCTTCAGTCATACCTGTGTCCTCATGGCTGTCCACTTGGAGACGTACAGCAGCATGGCTTGCTCCGAGCAGATCTGGGTTCAGCGGGCATCGCTGTCAGAAATGGCTCAGCCGTTGGAGGGAGGAAGTTCTCTCTCTACCCCTTGCCATCGTCCCTCCAGCCATGTACAGTCCCAAGAGCAGAGGACTGTGTACAGTCTGACAGTCCCTTCCCCATCAGCCTTGTTTTCCATAGTCCAGCAGCTCTGGCTTTGTATGTTTAGCTTTGTTACCCAGCAAAAGAGAGCCTGTTGTCACCTCTGTAACTGTGGGAGTTTGTATGACCGAACAATGCGGACCAATGAGTTCGGATCCGAGATCATTCGGTCACCCTTGGGGGACTACTGCTGAATACTTTTCCTTTTGACATGAGCTAGGGTTGCAGCAAGAACTGCTCATAACAAGCCCTCCAGGGATACAACTGAAAGTAGTTATCCTGTTTGAAAGTTATTATTAGAAATCCTTCATCTCGTGATTCATGCTAGGGGGAGAATGTGGCACCAGCCAGCCAGTGACTCTGGCTCGTTGGTCTCGGTGTGAACAGGATATTATTTGAAAAACTGGTGCAGTGGGCTCAGCTTGTTTTCCCACTTTCCCTGTAAGGCAGAAATCTGAGAATCCCCATTTCATGTTTTTTCTTCCATGATCCAATCTGGTTTAAAAGAATTGATCTGGCCAGCTGGCTCTGGCTCACTCTTCCCAACTCACATACAAGTGGTGCTAACCTTTTAGATACTGCTGCTTCCCATATCCTTTCTGGCTGGAAGTTTTTTCTACATTATGCGATTTGACTTCTCCCTTCACCTGGAGTTGTCAAATATGTGTCAGATTTTATTCTCTGCTCTGTCCCCCTAAGCACATCAACTTCCAAAAGGTCTAGGGGCTGTAACTCTGGGCTAACTTAATCCACTCAGTGCAAATTGTGGAGTACCACCTTTGTTTTGGAACCACATGTCTTCGTGGCTCTGCACCATCATCCCAGGCTGCGAGCTCTGAGGACACAGGCTGGGTTTTTGAGGGTCCGTTTTCCTGACTCGAGCAGTTCAGCTGTCTTTCCTTGGCAGGAGTCAGGAGAAGGCAGGGCTCGCCTGCCGATGTGCACGTGGTGTCACCTCTGTCACCCACACTGGATCACAGCGTGTGGCATGACGCCCAAAGCTGCTTGCCACAAGAGTCCCTCTCTTAGCCAGTCCTGCTGCAGGGTTTTTCCATTATGACTGAAAGAATAACCAAACTTGTCAATCTATTTTAAGAAAAGCTGTATCTGTCTTGTGACCAGGGCTGGAGGGATTATATAACTAAGCTTCTTAGCAGTCTCTTGCCCAGGGGATGGAGAGCGGAGGGCTCTAAGCAGTAAGGCTCATTCTAATTTTATACAGTAGGAAGAAACAGAGCCAATCTGGGCTGTAAGAAATGCACCGTTCACTGAAAACAGTGTCTTATCTGCTTTTATTCACAGGGAGCCAATGCTAAATTCAACCTCCGACTTGTTGGACCTGGTGGCATCTTCCGAGTGGTTCCCCAAACTGTCCTGAATGAAGCGCAGGTTACAATAATAGTGGAAAATTCTGCTGCTATTGACTATGAAAAATTCAAGGTGTTAACCTTCAAGGTACTTATGCTTTCTGGGTCATCTCTGCCTGTGTATATGACATATGTACGATGGTTAATGTATCTGATGGGATCTGTCTTCTTAATCCACCTGGAACTGTCTGATGTGTTGTCAGTGATATTATATTCCATGTAAGGCAAAACTCATTTCTGCCTCTGGTTCATCAACTTCCAAAAGTTTAATGGGTGCATCTGTGGACTAATTTACTCCAGTCAGTGCAAAATGTTGAGTATTATCTCTCTGTAGAAACTCCATGCGTTGGTGGCTCTGAATCATTCTAGACTGAACCCTGAGGGTGTTATTTCTGCTCTTACAATGATAAATTCACAGGATGAAATCCTAGTTTCTCTGGAGCCAGAACTTTACTACTTAGTCCCAAGTAATTTGGTTCATGATAATGCTTTAGAATGTTGGCAGGCTGAAGACCCCAACTGACTGGAAGATAATTTCCCAAAATTGCTCACTGCCTTTGTCAGAGTGTATCTCTCTGTCAGAGTGTATGGCCTTTTGCAGACTGACGTACTCTAACCCAGCCATACAAGAACCAGCTTTCATCCAAAAGCTGGACCCTTGCATTGTCACCTTCCCTGACGGATTCATTGGCTCATCAACAAGATGATTAAGTAGTCTGGTTTTGGGTCAGCTGCCTCTGAACATAAGTGTGGATGGCTTAGTTCTGACCGCAAAAGCCATAGACAATCTCTGTAACCATTTTAAAAAAAAAATTGCCAAAACTATCTAGCTGAGTATTAACATACACGAGTTTTTGTACAGAAAGTGGCATTTTTTACACAGCCTAGAAGCCAGATGCCTGGATTTTGTTCTCACTCTTGCTATGTGGTTTGCTTTGTGTCCTTAGCAAGTCTCATTGCAGTGTGCTTCATGTCACCTCTTCTAATGTTCCTCAGTCATTTTGAGCTTCATAGGTTCTAGATGCTACAAAAATATGAGGAATCATTACTGTGTTAAAATGGAAGATTCTGAAAGGGCCATAAAGTGCTACCAAAACTAGCCATAATAAGCACACATTTTTTCAGGTTAAATGACCAAAAGAGCAGTAAAGAAGTTGCACATGGCCTCCTCATGAGTACAAATAGAAATTAAAGTAGTTGAACACAGAGTTAATTATCAGAAAAAATGAATTATTTTTTTTAGCTTAAGCAGTTATTCACTTTATTTTTTTAAATTAAATTATTTCTCCTGGAGAGAGACCATAAGGCTTTGCTAAAAATGTGGAGCCTTTGTCTGGATTCCAAATGAAGAAGGTGCAGCTGGATGATATGGTAGTAATATATGACAGCAAAAGCTTTATAAAGACCCCATTGCTGTCTCCATTTCCCTGAAAAGTTCAAATTGCTTCCTACTCAGTTTTAGATGCCAACGTAGTCATTCTGGTTAGATTTTTGGATGAAATATGTTCTTATTTCTGTTTAACATATATCCCACAGCAGCTCCAAAAAGCTATTTTCAGGGTGTTTTTTTTTTCTGCAAGGAGTGATCTCTCTTCTCTTGTTTGAAAAGCCAAATGCCAGAGAGGAATTAAAGCTAATTTGTCTGGTGGATGCACTGAAAAACTACCTGAAGTAAAGGCTACTAGAGAAAATCTATCTTCCATTTAGGGCTGGCTCTTAAATGCAGTTAGTAGTCAGGACCTCCTTCGTTTTCAGCCATTGGAGAGTTAGTGTGGGTTTCCCAAGGCATGGCACCTGTGGTAATTCGTATCCACCCAGCCTGGCCTTTTAGATCTCAAGTGCCTCTGCTAGAGGGGCCAGATATTGCTGTCCCACCTTGTCACGGGCTGACACATTTTGGGGCCAAACCTCCCGCCTCCACCTCCTTCAGCCTAGAATACATCCTGCCTTGACAGGAGCCTGGACCTACCCCTCCCATTCTGCAGATGCTCACATCTCCCACAGGCCAGGACCAGGTGAGGCTGAAATTATCTGCAGTTGCCAAAATCAAACTCTATTTTAAAAATGTACCTGCCACTTTCAAGATTACATCTCAGAATAAGTGCTGTTCTGGCACTTGTATTAACTGTTGATACGTAGTAATGTGAAGTAACAGTTTTATGTTTCTTTTTTTTTTTCTCTCTGCATAAAACAAACTATGCCACATTGCAGGCAAGCAAGCTGACAAAAATCCTTCCCTGAAGGAAGATGTTGTCAGCATATTGACATAGCTGGACTATGGCTGCTAAAAGGAGAGGGAATGAAAAATGAATGTAGAAAACAAAGTAAAAATACTGAGCTCCCATAGGGTATTTTAAGATGGGCTGATTCCAGCAGCAAGGATTACTCCACTGCAGATGTTATAATTTAGTTATAGCTCCATGTACATGTTAAGCAATAAGATTTTATCTCTGTGCTGCTTTGGGAGCTGAGACTGCTTACACGCAGGTTTTTGCTGGTGTCTGTATGACTGTCCCGTCAAAAATTTCTTTTGCTGTAATACCAGCCGAGACTCCCAAACACAGTTCACACAGACGTGCTGTGATCAAACTCCTCTTTTAGAGCAGATGTATCCTATAGTAATTACAAGCAATCCTTCAAGATTAATTTCTTCAAGACCCCCCTCACTCTTTATTTCCAGGCATCATAACTGTTCACACCATAGGAACAACTTCAGGAGGTGATAATGAGATAGCTTTTCCATGAATAGTTAAGCTGTCCCCCAGCCTCCCCAAACCCTGCTGCCTCTAGGTGACACAGACTTCTCTGAATCCAGCAGAGCACAGCCTGTGCCCCACAGCCTGCCCGTGGTGCCACCGCCTGCCCCACAGGGACCTGTGACATGCTGGGAGAGGGAAGATGAGCTCCCACAGCCCTCGTTGCAGTGAGGTGCTGCACCAGCAGAGACAGAGAGGCCGAAGCAGCCCTGGTCCACCTTCCAAAGCTCAAAGCCCACTTAGGCATTTGCCTTCCTTGAGGGAGCTCCTGCAACACACGCCTGCTGGGAATTAAAACCCATGCAGCTAGATTTTTCAGCTGAGCCTCTCTTACCTCAGTTACAAGTCCTGCCCACTAGTCTGTTAGTGGTGTGCTGCCCTCAGGAGGTTTCTAGAGCCCTCCTGCTTTGTGTTAACCACATCCTTGCCCAAGCATGAAAACCAAATGGCTGGCTCTTGGTCGTTGTGTTGGTCATTTGGCTTCAGCCCCTACAGAGCCCAAGACTGATGCCCTAGTGCTGATTCTGGGACTTGCAGCCACCCATCAGGGACCAGAGGCCTGGGCCAGAGGCTGTAAAGGTTCAGTGTCTCTCAGCACCTGTTGCTGAAACTGCTCTTTCTTGCTCAGTCTCACACCACCTGAGCAATAGCCTTGCTGCTCTGCCAGCCCTGCCTTCCTACTGACATTCCCCTGACTGGCTGAGGAGCAGACAGAGACACAGTCCTTTTGGGCTAAGAGAGAAAATATTCAGCTAAGTAGCTGAACTCCAGTGGAAAAGTGCTTGCCCGAGGCCTTGGAGGTCTCTCACTCATTCAAGTCGCTTTTCCCTGGGGGTATCTGAGAGCTCTCTGTTGCCTACTGAGAACCGATTTTGAGCTGTCTGGTCTAACCAGTGCGCCATGGGTAGTGGAAGGAAGCTCCTTTAAGAAATAATAATAGCTGCTTTGCAGTAATTTCCTGGTTTTCTCTTTTTAGCTTCTTGCAATAGAGGTCAACACACCGGAGAAATTCAGCTCGACAGCTGACGTAGTGATACACTTGCTGGATACCAATGACAATGTCCCGAAGTTCTCCTCCGATTACTACATTGCCAGGATCCCTGAGAACTCCCCAGGGGGCTCAAACGTAGTTGCTGTTACAGTAAGTTTCATTCATCTCTTAAGAACCTCTCTCTTTTCTAGGGGTCTGCGGAGACAGTTCAAGCACCTTAAAAATAGTGGGACAGAGTCAGCAACTCTTACCATTCAGCTTCTGAACTGAGCTCCAGGTCCTTTCCAGAATCAATGAAATAACCCTACCTCTGGAAAAGTAAAATTTTAGGCAAACATTTCTCAGAACAGCAAATCTGCTTTGTATTTTAATTAAAGACCATCTGCTTTTAAGACAAATAACATGGCTTGTGAATACTAAGAAAGACCCAATCAAATCGGTGTCCAGCAGGAAGATTCAGTTACGGCTAAGTGGAATTGGATTTACTGGATTTGCTTAAGGATGAGTAAGAAGAAAACAAGATGGCTGCTTACTTAGTAGGTATTAGTCTCCTCCTTCTGGGAGGAACCAGGCTGCCAAATGCATAATTAGACAGCTAATGAAGGCAAGAACATTATATTAAAATGCTTAGAGCTAAGAAAGATCCTGGTGTATCTTCTCACAGCGGGAAAAAATATGCCTATAGATTTCCCAGTACCTCACATTTTCATAGCTAGAAAGTCACGAGCCTTATGTGCTGGAGAAACATTTCCAGCCACTAGTGTGAGCTGTGTCTCTTTAATGCTGCTGCTGGGGCTGGGAACACATTTCATGTCACAGAGGTGAGAAAGCTCCTGTTCAGAGCTGGGTAGGTGACACATGTCACCCTGCAGAGACCTCACAGGTGAGGATGGTAGAGACAGGTTGCCAGGGATCTCCAGCACAGGCTGGCTGCAAGTAAGAAAAAAGTTAAGTAGTCAAAATAATAAAGCACAGAAGGGAAATTTTAGGAATGGAAGAATGAAAGAAATGGAACATAAACAATACAGGAAAGGTTATTAGAGGAAACTCATAGCAAAGCTGTAGAAAGCAGAGACTCCCAAACATCACTATCTTTGCAGCAAGAGCAATAAAAAATTCTAGGATGTGGATAGCTAAAAAAAATGGTTGCAAGGCAATAAAACTAGCCATTCTGAGCCACGGTGCACAGGACAGAATAGCTGAGGACTTCATGTAAAATTTACTGTCATGTGCTGTCAACTCAGTGCTTGACCCAGATTCACAAATATGCTTTGCAAACTGAGATACTCCAAGCATTCAGGGTGGCAGTTCTGACAGAAGTCCCAGGCCTGCAAAAGTTTTAGGAAAAGTTAGGCAGTCGTAAAGTAGGCTGCAGTCAAAAATATGGGGTGAGAGAATCCAACAAGCTCATGTCAAAAAAAACACCTATCAGTAGGGCTGCAGGTGTGTTAGGTTAACCACGCAGGAACTGAAAAGATTGTTCCCATTTTCAAGTATTTAAACAAGCAGATGAATGAATCAGCCATGGCTGCCCTGCAATTTGATGGCCAGATACAACCGGGTAATATAACGTCTCCTCAGAGCTATCAGAGAAACAGGAGCTTATGGAAGTAGCTTTAGCAAATCAATAGCTTTCCTAATCCTGACCTAAGAAAGGAAGCCAACAAGAGTCCGGAACAAAGATATCATCTGGCGTAGTATCTGCACTACTAAAAGTCACATGGGCGCAGGAGCGATTAAAATATAAACAAAGCTGAAATACTGCATGCAGATTGAAGGGCAATGTTGTCATGCATTATTTTAAATTAAATCAGTTTAAACGACGGAGGCTTAAGAAATAAAAGTAAGTAATTGTGTCTAGGGAATGTACATTAATATTTCATTGATAATTAGGAAGGCTTGAGAGTGGGCAGTTTAGTGGTGTCGCTGAGACCAGCTTCGCCTCTGTTTAAGGCAGGATATGTTAAATATCAATACCTGGAGCCATCTAGTGGCTTCTCTCCCTGCCAGAGCCTCCGGGCACCAGCCTGGCCAGGAGATCTGTGGCCTCCCCCCCCTCCCAGAGCCCCCGGGCCCCAGCCTGGCCAGGAGACCGGCGGCATCTCAGCAGCTTCCCTGCTACAGACGGTGACATTTCCTTCTGTTAGATTGTGCAGTTTTCTGGGTGTGCACTTGTTTATGTGATTTTTTTCCCCTAAAAGTGTGATGGCAAAAGGAGGGAAAATCATTTGGGTTTTCACATGGCCTGTTGTTAAAAGAAAAATGAAACATTAGTAAAGGATGATTCTCTTATTTTCTCTTCCCAAGGCTACCGATCCAGATTCAGGGCTTTGGGGAGAAATCAAGTACTCTATCTATGGAACAGGAGCAGATCTGTAAGTAAAAAAAAACAACAAACAAACAGAGTTTTAGAAGAGTTTTTTAAAAAGAACAGACTCATTCTTGATTTGCTCATTTCCAAGGACATTTATGCCATGTTCTTTGTGAGTTCTGTGAAAATAACAACAGAAAAACTAGTGTGATCATTAAACATCTGCTTCATGAACCCATGGAATTTTACCCACAAGCCCCCAAAGAGACATAAGGCAGCTGAAATACCAATACACAGGGTCTATTCAATCACTGTTTGAAAAAAGGTTGTAAAAGAAAGGGGCAGTTTTGGTCTAGTTGTTGTGAAAAGACATTTCTGAAGGAAAAAAATCTCTTCCTCTTTCTCCTTCCCTTCCCATATAGCTGTACAAAGAGTTCCATTTCAGCTCTTGTCAAAATAAATCAAAGATGACAAGCCTTCCAAGAATATAAACTTTAGCTTTGGAGGCCAGCTGCATTGGATGTTCAAAGAATCTTATATCTTTAAACCTAATAATCCTGCATAAGGGAAGAAGCTGCTTACTTGATTTTGTAATAGCACCTAGCTCCCTCTCCCTGTCTTGGGGGTAAGAACATCCTGAAACACTGGTTTCTCCCACACTGCTTCCACCCAAGAAGTTGCCCTGTCCCGTTGCTCGGGGGTCCCAGCCATGGCTGGCTGGCATCACTAGCCATGAGAGATCTGGCTGCTGGAACCTGCAGCTCCTGGACATGGTGGGTCTGCAGGGCAGAATATTGGACATGAATGAAATTTTCAGACACTCATCCCCAGAATCCATTTTTTCTCTGTATGTTATCCACCTGGAATTAAAGATGAACTCTTCTTGTTAAAGTGAAAGCCACTTAGGAGACACAATCAGAGCCCAAAATCCAAGATGTTAAGGGTGAAACCCTTCTGTAGCCAGAAGGATACACATACAGGAGCTCTTCCAGGATGGATTATTTTGAGCTCTACACTAAGTCCTTAAGCTAACTGCTAACTGTATAGCAGCAAGCAGGCAAAGGTCATGTCGTGCAGGCAGAATTCTTCGGTTTAAAATGTAGCAGCTGGTGCAAAGAAGCTTGTGAAGGTTGTTGATGAAGGATTTAGGGAAAAATGAGTCCAACTTTATTCTGGTTGGAGTTATGGGGATGCTCACACTCACTGCTCTTATGCTGTTGAATGAGGAAATTAACACGTGAAGACTATTTTTTTCCTCTTAAGTATGATTTTTTTTTTTTAATTCTCTTTGTGCCAGAATGGCATGGCTCTACAAATCTGGGTTGATTTCCTAGCCCTGGGACCTCCAGATCTGCTGAGCACACAGCCTGATGCAAATTTGAGAGTTTCAATGAGAGGCATGATTTCTTCTGTCTCAAGGGTTATATCAGTGGATATGCAGTTCTGTTGGTAGAAAGATGAGCTGCACTGGAGTAAGAGGAATAGTGTTAAGAGTTGAAGATAAAACCATTATGCTGGCAATCCTACATCCAGGCTGCCAGTGGGAGTGGATCACACTGCTGTAATCTCTTCACATCAGTGTTTCTGTTCTTCTGCTAAAATGGGGGTAATGAAAGTCCTTTTTGTGTGGTGAGGCTGCGTTGGGTGCTGAGGAGACACTTAGCACAGGCGTTGTCTCTTGCCAAGTGTTTGCACAGCTCCTTCCACCTCCAGGTCTTGGCTTTCCTTGAGACTTGTATTTGTATTTAAGAAGGTAATGAAAACAAAAAAACGTACTGGATTATTAAGTGACCGTTTTCTAATCATGTTCAATTGCACTCACAGGTGCAATAAAGAAAATATTTTTGTTATCCTGTACACTAATTAAAGAGTATATAAAACCTTTCATCCGTTAAAAACCCAACTAGTTGGAGCCTACACTGGCAGTCCATTTTAGAAAGACAGTGTGTTGGTATCTTCTTTATAAATCCAAGCTTTTGGCTGACACTTTTGACGGTGTCGCAGTAATTACGAATGTGTAGAATTGAACTTGCTACAAATAAATCTGAACACCCACTCCATCCCAGTGCCAGTATATGGAAAAGTGATTATTTTTGGAGGAGATAATTTGCTCTGCACTTCAGGGGATTTGAGAGCAGCCATTTTTCTTACCCATTCTGAGAAGTGAAGAGCTTAAATATGATATGCAGCATGCTTCCTTTAGCTATTGAGGTGATATCAATCAATTCTAATTTATGCAGGAAATGATCTAACATATTGTGCTTATAACTCCCCCCAAAAATAGGCAGTTCCTTAATGTTTTAACACAAAGAAATCACTCTTGGAGAGGGCCATCACATTGAGCATTTACTGAGGACCAAGACTTTAACAGAAAATGCAGTTAAAGTGGGTAATGCACAATAGATAGAAAAACACCAGAGACTGGAAGTTCTCTCGTTTACAAGCCTAAAGGAGCTAGCCAAAGCCAGACAGAGTGAATGATTTGGAAACACCAGCCAGGCAGGAGTCGGATGAAGATACCCACCTTTGGGCACAACATTTCAAAGTTTAGAGCCCCGGGTTGTAAATACACCTCAAGGGACCAAAAGCTCAAAAGTCTTTCTCTGCTTCTTTTCCAGGTTCCTAATCCACCCGTCAACAGGTATAATTTACACCCAGCCCTGGGCTGTATTAGATGCTGAAGTGAACTCAAAGTATAATTTCTATGTGAAAGCGGAGGACACAGATGGGAAATACAGTTTGGCTGAAGTGTTTATCACTGTGCTAGATGTCAATGACCACTCTCCAGAGTTCAATGAAAACATCCAGGAAAAGACGATGATCATCGGGTCCCCGGTAAAGATAGAGGTGAGAGGAGACAGGGTGTGTCACAAAGCAGGGTGCTTTGGAAAAGCCCCAGCACCTCTTTGTTGCTCAGGGGTCATGATGAATGCCTGGAAGTTGACTTGCCCTGGGGCTTTATTTTGCGCATACATCTGTATGTAACAAATGGATTAAAACGTGGAATGGTAGAATTTACAGACTGCAGAGAAGGAGAAATAAATTCTATAGGCGAAAGATAAAGTTCTGTTACAGCATTTGAGCCATCAGCTGGTAGAGGATTCTGGGTTATGCAGTGACCATAAGAAGCCCAAATAAGATGAGTGAATGGAAGTACAGGCTTTTGAATACTTAACCTTCCTGACACGTCTTTGTGCTCAACCACACAACTTCTTTCCCTTCGCTTTCTAGAATTGTATTCATTGATCCAGTGTGGAACAGGAGGTAAAAAAAAAATAATTACAATAACAATTCAGAGGCAAAGGAGCGGAACATCCTATGTTACACATATCTGAATGCGTATAGTGAAGCCCAATTACACAACACCTAATGTTAGTAGACTAAACACCACAGCACAAAAATTAAGGCAGCTGTAGTTTGTAGTGTGGAGCTGATCCCGTTGTTCCCTATCACTTCACATTTGTTCCCCATGCTGTGTGAGAAACTCCCCAGCAGCGGACAATTTGCATTCTACAGATAGGTTATGGTTCAGTTTTCCCTCTTATTTAAGCTCATACAGAAAGAGCTCTAGTCCTGCTGTTCTTCACTAGAAAACATAGCATAGCTGACACCAGAGAGGGGGAAATTGTTTCCAAGATGAAACAAAAAGAGCCCAGCCATCTCACAGCATGGATATTATCAGAAGTGAATGCTCAGAAACTTCTGAAGTTTTGTCTTCAGGCAAAGCTACAAACAATAACATCTTTTGTTCTTTACACTTCCCCTACCAGGCCATAGATCAAGATGCAGAAGAACCCAACAACATTGTGGATTATTCCATCATGCAAGCAGATCCAGCCAATGTGTTTGATATAGACCAAAGCACTGGGGAAATCAAGCTGAAATCCTATATCCGTTCCCTGGACATCATCCACAACATCACAAAGAACAAAGACTGCATATGGTCACTGGTGGTGCAGGCCAAAGACCGAGGCTCCCCATCCTTCAGTACCACAGCAGTTCTGAAGATTGATATCACAGAAGAGGTAAGCAAACATTTCAGAAAAATCCGTAAGTGAGGTGATCCTTGCTCTGTTTCTGAGACAGCTTTGAAAATGTTTCAGGAGTTGAACTCAACAGCCAAAAATTTGCCAGCCGTTGCTTATCCTCTCTTGCTAGCTCTGTTTTGTAGAGAATTTCTAGAGCCTTGTGGTGAAGCTGGATTCTACAGCCATGACTGTAAAAGATATTTGGATCAGAGAAATTGCAAAGGTATAAAGGTAGGAGCGCAGTGTGGTTGGGAGATGAGTTTCCTGCATCTGATTCTTAGAGATATATGCAAATTAAGGACTATGGACTCCTGAGAGTAAAGGTAAATCCTGACTGCTACATTTCTGCTTTTTTGTTTTCATTCAGAAGAAAAATGTATTTTTCCCCTAAAAAAGTGAGTGTAAAGTAGCTGGGCCCAGAGTGAAATATATCAGACCAATTTTGCAAGTCAACATAAGTGACATAGGAAAAGTGCAAAAGCATTATAGAAATGCTTTAAAGTACATAGAATTTTGGATGTGAGTTTATAGGAAAAGTGCAAAAGCATTACAGAAATGCTTTAAAGTACGTAGAATTTTGGATGTGAGTTTATAGGAAAAGTACAAAAGCATTACAGAAATGCTTTAAAGTACATAGAATTTTGGATGTGAGTTTATAGGAAAAGTGCAAAAGTATTACAGAAATGCTTTAAAGTACATAGAATTTTGGATGTGAGTTTAATAATTGCAGTATTATTAGCAAATGAAACGACTCTAAAGATAGTGCATGCAGGTCAAGAGTCTCCTGTCAGCCCAACTTTTATGTCAACCAAAGAACGAGAAACGATTTATGGTGAGCAGCGCATGCTTGCATGATTCTTATTTATTGTAAGTGCCTTGCTATGCCTTTTAGTAGGTACCAGCAGGGAGGAAATGGCCTTTAAAGTAGATGAGAAACACATCATTAGCCTGACAGCGTCTGGACCACACACATACTGGGCAAAGATGCAAATGTCTTCCTACAGACGGTGACTGGTTTTCTCTTTGTTTCGTCAAAATGCACCCACTGCTCCCTCAGCTGTTACAGTCTTTGTCTGTTTTCTCCGTCCCCTCTCATTCCACTGATACTCCTTATTAGGTGCATTTTTATGATACTCCTGGCACTCAGTTCAAAACCTGCTGGAAGTTAAAAGGTATCTGCAGAGAACCTTTGTGCTCATCAGCAAGGTAAACCAGAGTAGCTCCTTGTAGTTTCCCATGCAAACTGTAAGTTTTGGAGGGGGTTTGTATGACAAATAAAGAGTTCAACCTGCAGCCAACAGTGAGAGCATCTACCCTCCTGCCTTGCTTCCATGCTTCTCACAGGGTGCCCATTTCAGGAGCACGTGGCACCGGGTAGCCTCAGGCACTGTCCACGCTGTTGGCCCCCAGCATCCAGCCCCCAACTTGCCCTCCCCTCCCAGGGCAGCTGGTAACGTCTCTGTGAGTGTGTGGGGCTGAGCTACTGGGCTGAAGGGTGTGGAGGGGAAGGTGCCCCACACCTCCTCTGCTGGGGGAGGAGACATGTCCCTAAACCGGCTGATGAAGGATGTCTGGAAGGAAATCAAGAGCAGCTGATGCTTTACGATGGCGTTTCCTGGATCAGCACCTGGATTCACCAACATCAGCACCCTCTCTGCTTCCTTTTCCCCCCCTCCAGCAGTATAGATTTGGCACAAGGTGAGGGAGTGCCCCTCCTGATAAAGTGTAAAGAGGAAGCAGAGAGTGCTCTGAAGACATGGATTCCCTTCAGACAAAGTTTTTCCATTCTTCCCACACTCTTCTCGATGCCATGTCCCAACACAGTGACTGTCTTTCTTCACTTGAGTAGGTCTCTTCAGCAGTATCTGCACCATCAGTCTGCTGTCGCATCCTCCATAAGCTTTTGTACATTTTGTTCATTAGTTCTTCTATTGCTTGCACTGATTTGGGTTGAGTGGGTTTTTTACCCAAGAACACCACATCTCCTCACAAAAGCCACTCTCGAATTCCAGCTTGCATGCGAATGAGATGCTCAGGTCACTCCACATACCCCTGAAACAACAGTCACCGCTAACCCTTTGTGAAGAAAACAGTCTCTTGATACAGGGACATTGCGTACAAACTCTCACACACTCACACACAAAGACACTCTCTCTCAGAGGCCGTTGCAAATATACATTTCATCCCTTTGTGCTCCAGCTGCACAAAGTCTCTTTTAGTGAGCTGTTTGTTGGGCGTTTATGTATTACCAATTTTGGATAAGGAGGATATTTTTGAATGCATCCTCTTGAGGTTTCCTGCAGTGTTAATCACACTAAGTAATTAAGCAGGCATATCTTCTGATTAACATTTACCATTGCAATTAGCAAAAGGCTGTGCCCTTCGAGATAGATGCCTTGTAGCTAAGTTCAGCAGTATTGCACATCAAAAGGACCTTTTGCTCTTGGAATAATACAGTGATAAAAAAATCCAAAAGCCTTTAATTTCACTGAGCCTGGTTTTATAGAAATGGGTATTGAGTGGCATGTTAACCTTCTATACTGCTGGAAAAAGCCACTCTTTGTTCACCCTTATGTCTCATTCAAAAATGTATTCCTGAAGCCCAAGATTTGCACCGAAAGTTGATTCCCACTCCTGATCCTGAGGGATGCCTCTGCTTCTTCATGACTCCATTGAGGTTCTGCAAATATATGGGGGCTTTTATTTACACTTATTCATGCACTGAGGCTTAAGGCCACATTTACACAGCGTAATTTGTGGTTCTTAATAGCTTTGGCCACTCACTTAGACTTCTCAGTATAGCTGGTGAGTCTCAGTTTTAGATTCCTCTGATTAGAAGTTTCACTAAATACCTTCTGTGAATAAATGTGGGTATCTCCTCCTCTCTCATACTAACTCTGCAACCACAGAAATGTCGTGGCTGATGGCACTGAGCATCCTTTGCCACATTTGCCAGTCACCTAGCCTCTTCTATCCACAGTTACGTGGACTTTGAAAAAAATTGTTCAGAGAAAGTTGGTTTGACTTAAGAAGTCTTGGCCCATGCTGATGTTTGTATGTCAAAGTGGCTTAAACGCAGCCTTCGTATATGGTGATAGCACCACTTTTTGGGATGAGCACTGGAGGAGGCAACTTATATTCTACCTTGGATCAGGAGTCACCTGTGAATAAAATCTGATCATCCCCACATACTGTAGAGATGCTTCAACAGCTCCGAACACACAAAGTGGATTTCTTTCAGATGAAAATGTGTTTGGGGAGCACACTTAGTGTGCTTTGGTGCTAGCAGCCAGTCCATCCCTGCAACCAGGCTAGAGCAATCTGAAACAAGACCCCAGAAAAGCTGAATATGTGGAAGTGGGCTCCTCCAAACCAGCTGGTTTGTTGTACAGATCCACTTATTCAAGTCAACACAGCCTAAATTGTCTATAATCTGTGATATCTTGGGCTCTTAACAGCTTTGCCTAGTTACTTAGGCTTCTAAATATAACCAGTGAGCCTTAACTGGTGCCATGGTTAAACAGCTCAACCACAGTCCTGTTGGGTCCAACTTGTGCATACATCACCTGCTTGTTCTGCTCACTGCAACCCATATATCATGAAAGGCTCTTGAGAAGCTGCCAGGAGATGTGGGTGTGGGCACACTGCAAACTGCCAGAGAGCAAAAAACAGAGAAAACAAGCCACCATTTCTATAGCAAAGAGAGACATGGATGTCCTCTTTGGAAAACTCAGTGTTTTGACGAGGAAGCCAGTGTGGAGGAAGAATAGCAAGAATAAGCCCCATGTGCTGAAGAGGGGTGTTTTCTGCATCCTGCCCTTCAGGTACACAGCCCGAAAGCATCTGTCTACACTTACGCTGCACAGTGTTGGACCTCAGGAAATCAGCTTCCAAGGCATGTGTCAATGTTTGAGCCCCTCATAAGCTGGTGAGTCCCAGTGACTGCTGGACACCAGCACCCCATGGGACTTGGGCTGAGGAGCTTCTCTGTAGGACACACACACACACACACACACACAGAGTCACAAGGATTCTGCAACAGAAGGTGCGTGCCCATTAAATTAAAAAAAATAGGTGACGTCATCTTTTAATCCAAACCATTGCTTTAATCTTTTTAATTGTATTCTTATCCCAAGATTGGACTTCTTTCTTGAAGCTGATACAAACAGCTTAGCTACTTCCAAACTTCTGCCACGGTTCTGTAACCCTCTAATTTTCTCCAGCTTTTCTCTGGGCCAGTGCTCATTATAACTGTGAAGTCACAGGAAAATAACAGCGGAACATTATCTTTTGTGAACAGCGTTATTTTAACTCTTTTGATGGCCATTAAGAAAGAGAGTGTTTCTTTCCAGGTTTTGACCCACAGAGACATGAGAGTGCTTCCCTTACACTTTCATTTCAGTACGTATCTGCTTTTGTTTTCATTGTGCAAGAAAAATCAGTACTCTTCAAAACGCAGCACGCCTCTTAGGAAAAAACAAAAGCTAAACAAGTTACAAAACAGCACTATTTGTTGACCCAGTTCTGACGCACTGTTGGCAATCGATTCAAAGACTTGAAGGTGTTTTGAACATGCAGGGTAGTTCTCAGGGCCAAACTGCTTAAACCTTGGTGGCCAAACATTCCCAGACTTTCACTGTCAAGAGTGTTCAGACTGCTCTCAGACCTGTTCTGTGTGTTAACTGACTGGGCCACAGTGATGACACAGACGAGACTGGAAAGCTTTTTGTTGACAGATGCACTTACTATAAGCCTCTCTGCAGGCTGGCTAAGATGATGACATTCCAGGCTCGGTCTGCAAGTTTATGGCCATGACAAACAGATTCTTACACTATATGCTTACAAAACGGCTTGCGTTTTATGCAGACATTACAGAAGAGTTGTTTTCCAAGGCTGATTCTAGGCAAAACTCTGTATAGGTCCAGTAACTACAATATACACTGAACCAGCTAATTATTATTGGTTTTAGTATTAATCATAACTGGAAGCTCTGAACAAATGTGAAACTTTTTGAGACCAGGGTGAGTTGAACGAAGTTGAATTCTCAGAATGCCCATCGGATTTCCATTAGTTCTTACTCCTGCAACTGTTGTGCACTGGCAACATAGACACATACCTCTGTTTAATCCCACTTATTCGAGGTTTTTAAATAGCTAGTCAAATAATTTTTACTGAAATATAGCATCTTCCTAAGTACATGTCATCTTTGTCCTTGTGTTGGTCCTATACTATTTAGCCATCAGTGCCTTGCTACAAAATAGACCTCGACAGCACTTATCATATGTGGTCTCATTTCAGGTCATGTACTACTTAGCAGGGTTTATCTGACACTTAATTCACCAGACTTTCACATGAAGTGAAGTAAACCAGGGTAGGATTTCTGTCATCTGGTGAGTTATAAGTACACAAAATCCCTGTAATGCAGAAGAGCAAAGTTGATGGGACTCCAAGCTCTACTAGTCACAGGCTGCTCTGCTTTTGGTTTCTAGCTCAGGTTCATTCCTAATTAAAAAATGGAAAAACTCTTTGCACAGCAAAATGATGAAATTAGTCACTACCTGTAAGGTAACACGGTCCATGAGTTCCAATAGTATTTCTTCACCCATTTCTTTTTGGCAATAGGAAACATTCAGGAAAAGTAAAGAGTGAGTTTGGCTAATGTGTTTGAGCTAGGTTGTGAAAACATAGAAGTGAAGACAATAAGGTGTTTATTAATGGATTTACATTTCCTAAGTTTAAGGGTGTGATTTAGAAATAATATTTCTGTGTAATACATGAAAAGAGGTGCTCTGAAGCATCCTTTGGAGAAACTGTTAGTCATTTCCCTCCACAGACTGGGGAGCGTTAAGAGGCGAGCATCTTAGTTTAGAGTCATACAGAGAAATCCATGAGATCTCACTTTAAATGCCTAAGAGTCAGAAGTTTAAGTCCAAGCTAGTCACAAGGCTCTCCTTATACTCACTGTCTTTGATATGTATTTTAACATGTGGTGACTACTACTCTGGAGGCATCCTTTTCTCCCCAATGACTAAAAATTGGGAGCTTAGATTGTTAACTAGAATACAGATAACCTGTTACTAGACAGGGAAAGTTTGGGTGAGGATTCCCTCCTGGAGTTGAAACCAGAGGAGTGGGGCATGGTGGGTAACCCTGCTGCCGCACACAGCTGCACAGAGCTTTATGACCAGATCTTGGTAAACAAACCTGCTCACAAATGTGTTGTTCCTGAAGGATCTCCTGGCTTTGTACAACACTGCTGTCTGTCCAGAGACCATTGCAGGAGCTTGTATTCATTATGATATTCTCTTGGAAATGTAGTCCAAGGGTGGACCACCATGCCATGAATAAGGCTGGTCTATGCGCCGTGCTGCTATCCTTTATTCCGTGATCAGCCAGGTGTTTATATGTGCTTCTTAGCTACTTTTAGTCTTTCTGGATGCAGTTCAACATCACTGCAACCTGTGCCTAGTTCAACACTCAGCTCGCATTATTTTATATGCTCTCTGTCCTGTACATTTTTCTCCCTGGTTCCCTAGTTTTATTTATAATAGATACTGGCCTCTTTTAAATATAACTATGTGAGGGTTGACCATTTCTCTTATTTTTGATATTTCCAGATCAAGTCCAGGGTAAAATCCTATATTTTAGGCCTCAAGAAACGTCCGTGGACAGTATTTGGAATTTGCATGAGTGGCGTCCTTTCCACCATTTCTGTAACAATGGTGATCTCCACCATCATGTACTGGAAAAGTGTGAAAAGATCCAGGCTTCACCCACAGGGCAAAATCCGCAAAATTATACGGGGACCTCCAAGACGCACAGTGTGCTAAGCTGCAAAGTGAACTGGCCATTCATTTGTCCTTAATATGCCATATGTAGCTTACGTTACTGCTTATATCTTTTATTTCTAAAAACAAAGCTCTTTAGCTCTGCTCATCTCCCCTACCTCAAAGAGTTTTGTTATGTCTGTAAAAGAGTACTTGAAAACAGAATGCAGCACATACCTGCTAGCTACTCATTTATACACTGTAATCTTATGAAGGTTTCTCATAATCTTTCCAATGCCATGCTCAGTAGTAGTCCTATAAACTGCATCACCATATCACCTGCAACTGTTTTTGAAAGATCATTTTCCACTCATAAACTTCTGTTTGATTTCAGCACTATTGTTCCCAGGAAATTAACTCTGAAATGTAGTACAACAATACACTTGCAGGTCCTGGAGCCAATTATTTTCTTGCTCCATTCTTGAAAGTTAAAAGAAACGCTATGGTGATACACAGAAATTGTCCTAATTTGGCCGTAATACCCCTGTAAGCGTTCATATTTGACAGTCATCCATCTCACAGTACTGTAACACTTGGCCAGACTCCTGCTCCATCTAAATTCTCCAAACCTGGACTGGCTCTTTGACTCTCATTTTTTCTTAGAGATGACTTCTATTAGTCAGCCCTGCGTGTTACATATTTTGGACAAATGAAATTTCCGGGTCACTGTCTGTCCCATAGAGTAAAAGTCATGTGCTTTCTTTGTACTCTTTTACAGACTCTTCACAAAGGGCCTATGGCCGCCTTTTTGATGCAAACTAAAGATAACCCCATGAAAGCCTTAGGAGTGCTAGCTGGTGTCATGGGCATAATGGTGCTGATAACTATCATGATCTCTACTGCCATGTTCTGGCGCAACAAGCGGTCCAACAAAATCACGCCGGTAAGAAGGATCATAAAAAAGAGACAGATCCCGCAGCCCCGGGCAGTCAGGATGGAGTGGCTGAAGTTCAAGAGGCCCAGTAATGCTGCGGAGAAGTTTGTCGTTGAGGAAGATGCCAAGAGCCTGCACAACGAGAACAGCAACAACAACGTCCAGGTTGCCCCCGTGCCGCCAACTGCCCCTTTGCCCCCGCCACCCCCGACCCTGGCTCCCAGGGGGGATGTTCCAGTGTGGACCGTGTCTGGCTCCCTCACCCCCAAGTACACAAACAAGCAGCCGAAGAAGAAAGGTCATGGCAGCACCCACAACGCCCTTGTGTCAGAGCTCAAAATGAAGTTTGAGAAGAGGAATGCATCTATCGGTGAGCCCCATATCTAGGGGCTCCTGGCAGCCCCCAGAGACCGCAGATTGTGGCTGTGCATGGACATATTTATGTGCTGTGGGTTTTTTTTGGTTTCTTTTTTCCCCCATTTCTGTCAGCACCCTGTGAACTGAGAGCAGCTTCCTGCTGCAATAGCCACCCCTCACCTTCTGCAAGTATTACGTGCTACGGAGTCACCCCACCCATACCAAACACTGCGGTCCATGTCCAGTTGCGACTGCAGCTCCTTCAGCTCATGTCCCAGTGCTGGTCCCTCCCTGCAGCTGTCTGACCAGCGTGCTGGGTACCCTCACGCCAGCCACAGCCTCCCCAAGTGAATGGGGATTCAGGTTTGCCCCTGTTTTGGAGGTCCCTATCCAGAGTCCTAGTTTTCAAACAAGGTGCTCTGCACCCAAGGCACTGGAGGATGCCACATCTGACCTGGTCTGGCAGGTGGGTTTGAGCTGCCCCAAAACCCGGCACTTCAAATCCAGATCCACTTTTGGAGACTTTGGCCTGGCCGTTGCACCAGCACTGAGTGGTTGGGCTGGTCTCCTGCAGCAGTGACACCACACACTGCAAGAGGGTAGGGCATAGCTGATACCCGCTGCTGTCCTCAGAGCGCGACGCGCTTGGCAACAGCTGGAGGCGTGATGTGCTCATGGCCTGAGCACCTTCGTTCCCAAAAGGTAAGCGAGCAGGCTGGGAGAAGTTCATTTTCCTGCAGTTTATGCTGGGGTTTGCCAGAGTACACTGACATGATGCTGTGCTTTGCTCCTGCCCTGGACATGCCTGCTCATCAGGGGAGAGGAGGGTCACCTCAGCCTTCCCTCAACAGGCTTGGGGCAAGATTTGAGCGCAGAAGTTCAATCACAGTGCTCGCTCCCTCTGACACCACATGCCCTAACCAGGGGCAGGCCAGCAGGGGAAGGACATGATTAAAGGAGCAGGGAAGGCAAGGTAAAACTGAAAGTAAAATGAAAAGTGAAAAATATAGACAAGTGCTAGGAAGTCACATATGCCGGTCAGGGAAGTGTCTGGAACGATCATTTGGGTTTGTACTGCTAGCAGGAGGTGTCGAGGAATGTATTTCAGCACCTCTCCTGGCTTGCTCCAGGGACTGGTGAGTGTAAAAGCAGTGTTCTATAAAATATTCTGGTTTGTCTTATCAGTATTTTTGAGTGAATTTCACAACAGTTAATGGGGAAGGGGGGAGGGGGGGATAGCTAACACTTTTTTCCTGCCACGTGACAATAAAAAGGTACCAAAGGACCAGCATTTTTTCCACTGGGTCTACCCCACCGTTTCTCCCTCATGTTTGTTTCTGAGGACATGTTTTTCAGCTGGGCCTGGCTGTTTCTCATCCCCTGGGGAGAAGGCAACGTGCACCAAGCTGGCTGAGAAGCAGCATCATGAACATCAAGATGGGGAGCAAACCCTACACTGTTAATTCAAGGGGTTCATGTCATTTCAGCTGGACCAGAAGACTTGGCCCTTAGGGACATCTCTTCTCTAGAACACCCCATTAGCTGGTCTAACTCTCTTTGTTTGCACCAGGACTTCATCAGCTGATTGAATGAAAAGTTACCCATTTAGAGGGAAAATCTTGTGTTTTTTCAGTTCAATCCATCTAGAAGCCAGAGGGTAACCATGGCTTATGTCACCCATGGGCTGAGCCAGCATCTGAAGCCAGGAGATGCAGCAGGGGCCCGGCAGGTGGCTGTGGCAGCAGCGCTGCTTCCAGAGCTTCTCCTGCTGCATCTCATGTCCTCCACCATTTTCTTGGGTTTCGCTCCTCTGGTGGCTGTGTGGTGTGAGGCCCAGGGTCTCACACTCTTTGCGATCACCTCATCCTTGCCCTCCAGACATGAGCCGGTGGGAGAGGAGACATGCAGCCCCTGGCCCGACTCCTGCTGCCCTGTGTATGCACACGCCTTCTGCTAGTTCTATCTCTGCCAGGTTCTGCAACATTTCCCAAGGTACCAAAAGTTTGTGATTTATTTCCTGTACTACTGTTTTCCCAGTGTCGTGTTGAAGCCAGTATTCAATGTTCATTCTCCAATGAGGAAAGCCTATAAAGACCATTCAATTAAATGAGGTTTACCAGGAATTATAGGCTTATAGTCTTAGAGATTATATTTCAGAGGGAATAAAGATGTTTTATTACTATGTTGTGAGACTTTTTTTCCAGTTACTCTGTATTTCAACTTCATGTGTCTTTTTTTAATAAATAAATTTTAAAAAAAAAACCAAAAACCTTCAAAAGGTGCTTCTGTGCATGGTGTGCTTCTGCTGACAATCGTGCCTTGTCATTGCTTGTTATGTGACCACACAGGCACAGGCAGTCAGTTTGCCTTTGTTCCCTGGGGTGGGAGAGGAACAGTTGTTACAGGTAGCGGTTTGTTTTTCATGCCCCGTCTTACTCAGATCCGTGCTGATCCTCAACCAACATTGGCTCATGCCTGACCCTGTATACACCATGACCCCAGGGGATTCACCAGGACAAGGTTGTCTCCCTGCTTGGCCAGCTGCTTCTGTGCCTTCTTCACTGTTCCAGTCCCCTTGTCACACGTGCTACAACTGCCCAACCTCCCCATCCCTGCAGCCAAACCCAGGAGCTCCTTGGCTTTGTAACTGTAAAAGAATAGAATCATAGAAAATTTTTAGTTGGAAAAATAGCTTTAATATTGAGTCCAATCATTAACCTAGTGAAGTCAAGTCCACCACCAAACTATGTTCCTGAGTACCCTATCTACACATCTTTTAAATACTTCCAGGGATGGTGACTCCACCACTTCCCTGGGCAGCCTGTTCCAATGCTTAACAACCCTTTCAGTGAAGAATTTTTTCCTAATATCCCTTACACAACTTGAGGCCTTTTTCTTTTGTCCTATTGCTTGTTACCTGGGAGAAGAGACTGACCCTCACCTCTTTACAACCTCATTTCAGGTAGTTGTAGAGCACTATAAGGTCAGCCTCCTTTTCTCCAGGCTAAATAACCCCAGTTCACTCAACTTCTTCTCATAACACTTGTGCTCTAGACCCTTCACCAGCTTCATTGCCCTTGTGCAGGGACACAGCACTTGGCCTTGCTGAACCTCATACAACTGACCTCAGCCCATTTATCCAGCCTGCCCAGATGCCTCTGCAAAGCCTTCCTACCCTGAGCAGCTCAGCACTACAGCTCAATTTGGTGTCATCCACAAACTTAGGGAGCACTTAAGCGTCTCATTCAGATCACTGATAAAGATGTTAAACAGAACTGGCCCCAGCACAGAACACCACTTGTGACCAGCTGCCAAATGGCTTTAACTCCATTCACCACCACTCTTTGGACCCACCCAGCCAGCCAGTTTTTCACCCAGCAAAGGGTATGCCCAACCAAGCCATGAGTGGTCAGTTTGTCCAGAATGCCATGGGAAATAGTGTCAAAGTCTTTAGTAAAGTCCAGCTAGACGATGTCCACAGCCATTTCCTCATCCACTAAATCAGTCACCTTGTCATAGAAGGAGATCAGGTTGGTCAAGCAGGACCTACCTTTCATAAATCCATGCTGGCTGGGCCTAAACCTCTGGCTGTCCGCTTCGTGTCTTGTGATGGCACTCACGATGATCTGCTCCATAACGTCCCCCAGTACCGAGGTCAGACTGACAGGCCTGTAGTTCCCCAGATCCTCCTTCTGGCCATTCTTGTAGACGGGTGTCACATTTACTAACCTCCAGCCCTCTGGAACCTCCCTGGTTAGCCAGGACTGCTGATAAATACTGGCAAGTGAGTACTTCCGCCAGCTCCTTCAGTACCCGTGGACAGATAACAGAAATGAAGCAGAGGACATCTGCATATTCTGAAAATTCATTGTGTTTATTACTTTGACACTAAAAGACTGACAAGACTAGGAAGTCCTGTGAAATATAACTGGGAGTCAACATTGACCAAACAGAAGTCTGTTCAAAAGCTGTGCAGTAAGTAAGTTACAGCAATAGGAGGTGCTGGGAGAGGAAACATGGGGCCTGAGGAGACATAGCAGAGAAAACACACAACAGAATCCAAGACACAACTAGAAAGCTAATCTGACATATAGTAAAGCTCACATTAGGCCTTATCTCTGCTTACAGCTGAGGTTTCTACTCTATCTCTTTTGAGGTGGTCTATAACAACACATGTGACAAGGGCTATGGGTCTGTCAGCCAGGTGCTTTGGTTGTGCTGGAAAAGAATGAGGCCAAAACAGAAAAATATAAGTCACATGTCCTCAGCTCCCCAGGAAACGCAGCATGACCTGCTCCGCAAGCAGGGAGAGAAGGGGGGCAGTAGCTTTTGCATGCTTATTTCATGGGGGTTACCTTTAGAAAAAAGGCAATCTTTGGTATCAAAGCAGCAGAATGGGCAGGTGGCCCCCTGCTTTTGGGGAAGGTGCCTGAATGACATCTTCAGCTCCCAAACCCCAGCTCCACCACCACCTCTCCCCCAGTCACATGTCATACTGGCTTAGTTCATGCCAAGCATCCCCATCATACACTCCCCATCACCCCACAGTCACAGTGCCTTCCTGGGAAAAAGGAGACAAGTAGTGGGGAGAGAAACAGCAGTTGAGTGTTTGCTTGCAAAAGACTGCTCCTTTTTCACCAGCTCTTGTACCTAAATTTTAAAAGGGTATATTAACACAACACTCGTGTAGCAATAGGTGTCGGGGGGGGATGAGTGTCTATGTCTGCCTGCATTACGCTGGTTTTCAGTAAGCACAGTTTTCCTGTTCCTGGTATGACTGAGTGTGAATCTCCTAGGGCTGTGTAAACCTTAAGGATGAGTTAGAAAACAAAATAACAATAACAAAAAAAAAAAAGAAAAAAAAAACACAGAAAAATCCTCACACCTTACCCCCCAACACTCCTGAACAAAACCAAAAGGTCTTCTCCAAGCAAAACAAAATAGCTTCATCACATTGACAAAATCCTTGCCCCCTACTTTATATTGTTGGTTGTGGCCACAGCCTTGCCCTGCCCTGCCCTGGCTTCCCTCTCCTGTTCCTACGAGGCAGCACGTAGAAGCCAGCATAGGGAAGAGCTGCAAACAAGCCTCCTCATTCTTCCTGCCTCCCCTGGGAAAAATAAGTAAAAAAAAATACAGACATGGCTGTGCAAGTGAGCAACGGGAGACCTTCGACCTTTTCCACACACTTTGCTATTGGGTTTGGGGAGAGTGTTTGGGGTTTTTTTTGTGTTAATGCTTGTTTTTTGGTGTGTCTATGTGCGTTGCTCTGCAGCGGTGCTGTGGAGGCAGCGGAAGGCTGCAGGGGACACAGCCACGCACCCACAGCCGCACATCTCCCTTCCCAGGGCTCCCCATGTCTGCTGCGGATCCCAGCTGTGCGCCTCGCTGTGCCCCAAGTCCTTGGCTGCACGGAGCCTTCCTCGCAGGGTCCTTCAAGAAAACCAGCACGTGCTGTGGCTCAAGGTCATCTCAGGTGCCGCCACGTTCAGGGGGCAGGCAGGGCCCAGGCTAGTAGAGATCGGCGCTGTTCCTGTGAGGTGGCCGGGTCTTGCCTGGCTCCTCGCAGACTGGTGGCCGCCGGGCACCGCGGCCACCCTCAGGACGGCAGA
>NW_009697315.1:0-1407 GCF_000703405.1 Apaloderma vittatum | reverse complement strand
TTTAATTATTATTTTCCAAGTAAAAGTTGCACGTGTTAACTGAAGGATCCCCTTTCTCAGTAATTCCAAAAAATGTCAGGAAGGGAGCTGCTGGGCATCACACCTATTGTCAAACAAAACTGCTGAGGCATTCTGGCACATTCCTGGGTTCTACACTGCAGTATTCTCTGGGAACCTAACACCTCTGCAAGTAATAAAGCAGAACTCCATGCAAAGGGCCTGAGGAAAACAAATGTGTTTCTCACAAATCTCTTAAGTGAGAATAAAAAAGCAGCCTGTAACAAGAGATAGACGGACACAATATAAGATATTTAAAATAAAGGGTGAGAATAAACTTCTAAGCCTCCATTTTAAAATAAAACAAGTAAGAACATCTTTATGTTAACAATCAGAATTTTGGATAACCATCAAATTATTCCCCAAATACCTCTTGCCTTATTCCACCTTTTTGGCACAACCCCAGAACCTGCTGCAAACATCTCTGATCAGATGGCAGGAAAAACCTAACACCTCAGTCACGTGGCAGGAGGACGAGCACTTCACAGCCAGTTCTCTATACATTTTTATGGCAGGAATCTAAAAGGATTTCAAGTATATTGTAATACATAAGTAGTTGTAATTTGGTAGCACTTGTTGTAAAACACATCTTACAATCTTTTATTCTCAGTAGCAATTGTCCTTCCAAAATCAGCACTAAAGAGATTTTATATTCTTTTATTCCTTAACAGAAAGAGCGGGAGAAGGGATCTAATCTGGCATTTATGTTTCGACTGCCCGTTGCTGCTGGCAGGGTTTTCAGCATCAGTATGTTGGATACGCTGCTTTATCAGGTACTAGTAATGTGACTTACCTTAACACAGACGTGCAGACTTTTACTATACTTGTTAAATGACCCTGGTTTCCTACATGTGAGCTATTAACATGCATGTCTGTACCTGGAACAATCCAAGCCAGATGATAATGGAGCATGTTCCACAAGACAGCTCAGTTAACCCAAACCCCATGGTCCTTGCATGAATTCTGTTGTTAAACAACATAATACTGTTTGTGAACCTTTCCACCGTCAAAAGGAGGGATAGTTTTGGTAAGGCCTACACAAAAAACATATTACACAGACTAATAACGCTTGCACTCTGTACGAGAAAGGCGGTGCCCATTACCACAAAGTAGTGTCTCTGACCACGAAAAAGAACAGAATTACTTTTATGGGCAACCTATCAGTCCTCCGCATTTTCTGACAGAGGCCTCAATTACTTCATTGTGTCCTGTCCTCTTACTCACGTTGATTAGATGTCCAGATGACCAACTATATCTTAAAGCAAGCCCTTCTGGCCCGAACAAGAAATACATACAGCAGTTACAAAGAAACAGGGGGAGAATGAAAGGCAGCACAGAACCTTGTAGCCC
>NW_009697314.1:0-53582 GCF_000703405.1 Apaloderma vittatum | reverse complement strand
TGGTGCGGGAGGGGAGGGTTCGTGCGTTCTCCCCGGCTGGCACCACGGGGAGAGGACCGAAGGAAAGGGCTGGCCTTGGCTCCAGCTCGGTATTCAGCTTCAGTGAGAAACTGGAGCAAGAATGCGGTGTTGGGCTTCGTCTGCCAAGAGCCAGGGGAAGGAAAAAAAAAAAAGCAACTAAAAAAGCCACCCTACATCTAGCTTTAAGGACTAAACATCTTCTCCCTCCCCGCCTAGAGAAGTGATACTGGGCTCAGAACTGGGGGAAACTGGTTCCAAGAGCCCCGAAGCCGATGCGGGTGAAGACCCGAGCGCGACTTGTGCGGCTTCACCAAAAGTTTTGGAGAAATACTTGAGCGCGCTCCCAGCCCGGAGAACTGCCCCGGGGCGTACGGCCAAGAATGCAGAAGCTGTTAAAATCGGATGAGTGCGGCGTGGCCGTGTCGGCAGAGCAGGCAGCTTGAGCTGCCTTTGCCCGTTTTAGCAGATGCCCTCTGATTATTAATAATAGATTTACCGGAGAGAGGGGTGATTGTAACTAAACAGCGCGTTGAGCTGGCTTGAGGATTGTTTTTTCTTCTTTTGGAGACTGGGAGTAGCCGCGTAGAAGTAACAACATTACTAGCAATGTTTTTCCTTCGGCGTTATGATCATGTAGTTGTTGTTTTAGTCGAATCGGATGTAACCTGAGCACCGAAGGCTGCGGGACGGATGCTAATTACTTGTAAACCATCTATAAAGACACGTTGCCGAGTTATGAAAGCAGCTCTGCAGATGGAGTTGCTGGACTGAACAGCCCGGTGAAGCGTTCAGGCTTGTAGGAATGATGAGTGCGGGATGTGACACCAGCAAGGCAAAACCCTGCTGGGGGATGAACGGGGATGATCTTTACGAGATGCCACCCCTAATACAGGCTGGCTTAGAGCTTGTAAGCTAAGGCTGCATGCTCCTTCCCAAGCCATTGAGCATGTTTAGGGGGCAACGTGTAAAAAGTAGCGCGAACTAAGCCTTTATTTCTGAAGCGGTAGTCACCCCTTAGCAGGTCAATGCTGTTAGTGATCGCTGAGGATTGATTTTTTTGGTATAGGCTGTACCATTTCTTGAACAAAAAATCTTGTAGATTTAGCTATCTTCTCCCCAGCAGAAGAATCTTCTGATGTATAGTCATTATATGTTCAGCTTGGGCAAAATACCGATTCTACATTATAGATTAAATAGCATCAATACAGTCAATTTTTTTTTTTGTATCACTGGTTTTCCCCTCAGTTTCAAAGCTGCCTTGTGCTCTATGGGACATTGCTGGCATTTACTGACGTTGGAGACAATTAAACCTTTCATGCTGCAGTTTCCTGATCTCCATTATAATTAATGCCTTGTAATTTTTGTTCTTGATTCGTGAAACCAATATTGTGTTCTCAGTCTTTTCTGCTGAACGTTTGCAGAATTTGGGCTGTGTTGGAGCTGGAGGGCAATACCTGCCCCTGGTAGGTTGTACAGAAAATGCATAGGCTGCGTATAGACCTTGTATAGGAAAAAAACTCCACTGTAGTAATGTCACGTGTACATCCAGACAATCATTCTGCCCTGTTGCACATCTGGTTGGAGCGATGCTTATTTTCTGTATCACCAGGGACAAAAGGAAAGTGCTAGAGAAGCTGACCAGTAGCATGTTTATCCCTCGATCAGAGCAAACATTGCTGCAAGTACAGCTTCCCCCCGCTCCCCATGTAAAGAACCTAAAATAAAGAGAAACAGAGAGTAGGCTGCAAAGCGCTGTTCTCTGGCAGCAGATTGGATCACTGTTTTGAAAAGCTGTTGCCTAATGTGTGACTCCTTGTAGTTGTTAAATTTAATTTTGTTTTGAGTTCATGTTCAGAAGTGCTTTTGCTGCTTAGAGATGGAGTTATCTTTGGTAAAATATCTTTGCTTTCTTAGTAACATATCTACATAAATAATTTGGTGAATACAGTGCAGCGGCCCAGGGAAAGAAGGGAGTGGGGATGTGGAGAAAGTATTTGGAAAGCACTTTTTCTGTTGTTGTTTTTAAGTTTAACATCTCTTTAGTAGCTGTTCAGTAATTCTTAGTGCATCAGTTCAAACCGGATGTGTTTATAAAAGGATGCAGGCGAGGCAGGGGAAGGGTGCTCCTGGTCTGTGTGCACGAGGGGGCTGTTTTCTTTTGCCAAATGGGAATCATGGGTCTTTAAAAAGCTCAGGAAAGATTTTACAAGCCTCGGAGTTTACTCTGACCTCATCCCTGAACAGCACTTCTGAGAGGACAGGTGGTGGCAGGGTGCAGCTGTGTGGCACCGAGGTGCTCAGCTGATGTCCCGCACCGCTGGTGATGTGCTCTGGGGCGCAGGATCAGCCCATGGCTCGCTTGGCGAAGCCAGGCATGTGGAAAGAGCAAACCAGGCTCCATCTAAATAAACCCCAGGAGCAGCGAGGGGAGAGGGGGAAAGCCCATCTGCGGCTTTTAGCCAGGAAATCTATAACTTAAACTTTTATAGTGAGTGCAGGGGATGGGAGCGGGGCTGAAGCATGCCCTGCTTAGGCTCACCTCTGCTGAAGTCAGGCGGGTGAGGAGCCCGGTGACGCCCTGCGTGGTGGATGCTCCGACCCTTTTCATTAGCGCTGTGTCCCTGTCTGGGGCCATGTGCCCTTCCCAGCCCTCCCCTCCTGTGGCGTGGCCACAGGCAGTGTCACCAGCTGTGCCGGTCCTGCCCTGGGTGCCTGGGGCAGATGATGCAGCCCTGCTTTTCATGTTAAAACTGCTGGCAGGTGAGCGCCGGCAGCACCAGCAAGATGTTTCTGCACCAGCATGGGCAGGGCTGCCGAGCTGCAGTTTTCGCCAAAGAAAGCTTCGCTTTCCGCAGAGGATGCAATGTTGGTAGAGGGGTGTTCAGGCCTCCAAAGCACCCGTGGGTTGGTACTGATGAAAATGCAACTGCGAACATCCTCTGAGCAGAAGCCATGACTGTGTAAAGACCATCCCAGGCCAGGGAGTGAGGTCAGTGCAATGAGACCTTGGTATTCTCTGTGATGAGGTTCAACATGCCGGGAGGATGTTTTCTTCTTCTTCTGCAAGTATGTTTTTCAGTGCTCTTAAAGCCCTCCTGCTGACCAAGGGAAGAAGGCTCGGGGTGTTCAACATGCAAACCAGCCTTCCTTCCCCTCTTCACGTCTCCCATGAAATGCTGGCAGGTGTTTCAGGAGAGTGTGCCCGGCTCCCCATGTTGTGCTCTTCACTCTATAAAATGCAAACTAACCTGGATTTGTCCTTTCACCTTTAACCAGAGTAAGAAGAGAGTTCCTTGTGGTTGCTCATGGTTCCTAGCTTTCCTCTGTCTCTTTCTGAACTGGGTTTTCATGTTTTCATATTTTTATTAGGCTTACCAGTCTAATGGGGTATTCCCAGTAACCTCAGCAGTCCTCAGCACATGAGCATCTGTCACAGGTGGTTCACGCTTCTCTGTCACAGACGCACCCGTGATGTGATATCTGGAGTTTGAGGTAAACTCTTGTGGTTTAGATTAAGCAGGTTGTTGCTGCATCACTCCTCCACCTTGGAGGTGAGTCCAGGGGTAAATCTTAATTTTAGAAAGGTGTGCAATACTACCAGATACCAGCTTTGCTATTTCTCTTCATCATAGTTCCAGAGACAGGGGGAAGAAAAAAAACTCCATCACTCAAACTTGGTTTCTTGCAAAGTAGCTGACTTCGCATTTTGAAATGCACCAGGCAAAATTGCATCCAAGTGACTCTGTGTCATTATCTGGCAGAAGAAAAGGACCTCTGTGGTCGATAAACTATTTGTCACTAATCGAGTCCTTGAAAAACAGCAGGAGGATGAGATCCATGCAGCAGAGGATGGGAAAGAGCAGTAGATAGACCTGCCCTAAGGTACAGACAGGGCTAATGGGCTGGCAGTGCCAAGCCCGGCCGGAAGAGAAACTCGCCTGAGAAATCTGGGAAGGTCAGGAACTGAGCCAGGTATTTATTTGTCAAGAGGAAAGCTGATATTGTTGTTATGAACTAGGCTTTCAGCTGTTTCCCGAAAGACAGTAATAGGCACGTATGGTTAGTGCGCTGGAGAAGTGTTGGGAGACTGTTGCGGGTTACTTGGCACGTGTCGAGTCTATTAAAAATGACCTGGTGTTAAGGAACTGGATGCACAAATGAGTGCTCCAGTGTTGTTATTTTTTTTTTAACCGCCTTCATCTCCCTCGATTGCTGTGTTTGGGTGGTCTGAAAGTCATCTTCTGACTTTCCTCAGTCTCTTTTGCAGCAGCGGGAGGGGAGGGAGGGAGGGAAGAGGCAGCTGAAGGCAATGGAAATAAATAGCAACATATTTCCAGAAGAGAACCGATTCCCAAGTGTGGAATTAAAAAGCTTTTCCGAAGCTAAGTATTCAGCTCTGAGAGGAGGGAACTGTAAGAAGTGGTTTGTCTGAAGAAGCTCACCTTTTCCCCTCTCCACATCTAGATTTCCTTCCCAGGGAGCCAGCAGTAATTCTGTAGTCTCTAAACTTAAAACAGTCAAGACAGTAAATACAGATTTGAAACAAGGAAAGATTCAATCCTTTCATCTTCTGGGCTTTGAAATTTAAAGGTACCTGTGGACTGGACAGGAACACTTAAAGCCATGAGTAAGCAGCAGGAGCGTTATTAAGTGGAGTTTGGATGTGATGAAGGCAGCATGTCCTGAGCAGTTAAAGGAGAAGACTCTGCCGTCCAAGAAATAGGAGAAGCTGGAAAATATTTTTCAAATGTGAGTTTACATGTGCTTGGAGTGAAAGAAAGTGACGTTAGAACTAGTAACTGGGGTCCTGTGGAACTTAACTTTTGTTGTAAATAAAGTCATTCCACACTCCCATAAACTGCTGGGGCCTCTGGGATCCCTGGCTAGACTTGGCAGTAAGTCCCAGAGCATTTGTAACTGGGGCCAAGTGAATATCTAATGTTATTTTGGGGGCTATGTTCAGGATGTAGCGAAAAAGACTTTATTTTGCCTTCTGGTTACAGGTCATCATGATTCCCAAGTTTGTTCACCTGCCACGTAATAAAAAAATAAGTCTGGACTCCCTTATACCAAGGCCTATAAAATGGTGCATTGATCTTGTACTGACTCATGATGACCTCCAATCTCTAGGTAACAAGAGGCTTACCTTAACCTTGAAAGACAGGACACAGGTGACTATGTATTTTAAAGTTTACTGAATTGAGACCATCTTGGCTACCATATTTTTAGTGACTGGAGATGACGTAGGCAGCCAGACAGGGTAGCTCTTGAACTTCTAGATTAATTTCGGATACCCCGGTGCACTGATGAGATGAAGCACAAGGCTGGAAGTCAGCTGGGTTGTGCAGTTTCTTGGGAGCGCTCTGCCAGTGGTTTGTTTCTGGAGACAAAAACCTGTGTGTGCGTATGCATAGCTCCTGCTCTAGGCAGCCCCTTAAAATTTTCTGTGTAGCTTGTTAACCAAACCTGGTTCTTGTGTCTGTCACTTTTCCCGTCAAATTCCACGAGGGTTTCTTAGGCTTTCCCTGCTGGTTATGAAGCTGACGGTGAGGTGGGAGGGATGGATATGTGGTGGATATAGTTCCTATATCCAGTTTTACAGGCTTGTGACTAGAAATATCAATGAGATGGAGCTTATCAGATGAAAAGAAGCACTTTGTGTTTCTGGTAGTAGTTGGATTTGCACGTATTTTTCCTGACAAGTGACTGGCGGAGAGGCTAATGCACACTGAATTTAATAACCACATGTAGAGGTCATCTAGCGGTCTAAAATTTGGAATAGTTTGTGTAGCAGAGCATTGGGAGAAGCTCCAAGGTCAGTGTCATTTCACCATTGCACAGATAGCGAATCTAGGGCAGGGGAAGATAAAGAGCTTTGCCCAACGTCAGCCCCTGCTACACCAGTAGCAGAGCTGGGAGCAAACGGAGGTTTTATGAGTCCCTTGCTCGTTCTTCTGCCCCTTGCCAGCATTGCTGCTCCATTTTCCATTACTTTTCTTTTCCATTACTCTATTTCTTAAACTTGCAGGCTGCAGTTTTGGCTTCGTTCTGCAAGCGGTATCGATGATCTGTCGATCTGCATCTGCAGAAAGTAATTTTGGGGAAGGAAAGAAGTGGGTGGACCATGAAGAGAAACCCAAACAACTCTCTCTGCTTCCACCATCCCACCTCCAAAATAAAAACGACCACCCCAGGAATCTCAAACTCTAACATTTGTGCCCGTTCTGTATCAGAGATCTGTAAAGTAAAGCTTGGCTAACCCTTTTCTTTTGTTCAGACAGTAAAAATGAGTAAACAGGGACCCCTTGTAGATAAAATATGAAGAATATTCAGGCAATCCTTAAAATAAAGCAGAATAGATAGGGTGCAAAAGCCACTGTGTAAATCATGTTGACAGGGGAGCAGTGAATATAGTAATTAGGACTCTAAATGTAGAAATATGCCTATTTGAGAGAGTGAAGTAGAAACCTGCTGCTCTTTTGACCTTTCAGGAGAGAGTACAGGTGCTGTGGAGCCGGGCGCTGTGTGAGTATCTCAGCAGTGGCAGTGCCACCTCTTTCTTGTAGTTCTGCAAATAGATTGGCAGAATCCTTGCCTGCATTACTCTGATTTCCGATGCCTACGCTAAACTACTCTGGATGGTCTTGGAGGGATTCTTAAGACGTGTAGAAGATACTGCCAGAGGCTGAGGGATTCGTTCAATGTGTAGCTATTGTGGGCTTTGCAATCTAGTTATGCTGGATTTAGGTCCTCTACGATTATTGAAGCCTCAGTAGGAGAGGTGTGTGTTTTACTACTGCTTTGAGGTTTCTTCTATAGATTTGATCTTTCGGCGTATCTAAATGTTTTACGTTTCTGTATCGTATCCTCAGTGTCGCTGTAAGAAGAGCCCTGCCACAGCCATATGGTGAAATTGGTGCCTTCTCCAGCTGCAGAGAAGCAGCATCTTCGGAGGCTTTTTTTTTTGGCACTTATGTCTCAAGAGGCTTTTTTTAGGTTTCTAGTTAGAGAAAAAAACGTTTAAAAAACGTGAAAACAAGAACTTGTTTTTATTCCCTGGTATCTGTCTTCATCCCAGGGTTCCTGGAAGTTGAAACCAAGTCTCTCTTAAACAGAGATTTTTTCTAAAGGTGCAGTCCAAAAGTTTCTTACATACTTAAAATGAGACCTTAATGGTTTTATAATATTAAGAAGAATTGTCAGCTGCTGGTTACAAGTAGGGTGTAGGAATTACCACGTTGTTGTCACTTAATTGGTGTTTTGAGGTTGTTTTGCTGGTTCTCTGCCTGTGATGAGCAGAGCTGGGAGGTAGAGCAGGGTGATGACCTGAGTTGGAAGGGACGTAAACTGAGCAGGGCTGGAAAAAGGAGAGGAGAAATTATTCCTGACTCATCTGTTATATTTTCAGCCCTCTGCAGAGAAGAGAGTAATACCATGTCTGCTTTAACCTGTTGACTGAAGTCTTCTTTTAATCTGTCTGCAGGAAATTAGGCAAACTCTGTTCGGTAACTACCTGACTTATATTTCTTAATGTTTCCAGTTTAAACAGGACTCTACCATTCATGATGTTTTGGAGCTCAACACCCTTTGCCCTGGTCCTGAATTCCTTTTCATCTATTTTGTGTGTGTGTGTGTGTGTGTCTGAGCATCCTCTGCACCCTGCCTTTCCCTCTCATCTTCCAGACAGACCGATGTGACCGTAGTGGGCATTGCAGGCACGGGGAGCAACGCTGGCCCGGCCACCCCAAGCTGTGAATCGTTGCCAGAGGACTCCTGTCTTGCAATTAATTTGTCATCTCCCCCAGTGAGCCCGGGCTCGGCATTGTATTAATATGGCAACGCCGCTCCGGGAACAGCGTGTTCCTCCTCGCAGGGTTGCGTTCCTGCAGCCTGGAGCTCCAGCCTGGCTGTTTATGCAGAAGTAGTTGGGTTTCCTCCCACCTCACCGCTGGTGTTTACAGAAGGAATCGCAGTTTCCTGTTGTGGTAGATAGAGCTGTCGCTCTGCTCTGGATTCCTGCCCTCCCTGCTTACGCCGCGTCGCTTTTCCAGCCTCACTAGCTTGAGAGTCTGTCGCTTTAGGTCACCGCTGCTATAACTGCAGGACTTTTTTTTTTTTTTTTCTTTTTTTTTTTTTTTTTTTTGCAGGAGCAGCCAATGCTCTTGGTTAATAGAAGAATTTCTGGCATTTCTGAGAGGTTTTGTAGATGTGCTTTCTCCCTGTGAGGTTCTGCAAGGGTTGCTTAAAGCCTGAGACTAAAATAGGGGTTTATGTACATTTTAAAGATAAATCTAAGACACTGAAAAGTCAAATGACTTTTCACAAGTGACGTAGAGACTGAGTAACACAGTATTAGACCCAGATGTGTTCTCCCTGGGTGTTCCTCCTTGTGCAGTAAGTTCCAACCATTTGACATCTATCTAGGAGTTCAGCAGTCAAGTTGCAACAGAGGATCTGCATCTGATTCATTTATTACTTAATCTGCCTTTTAGACAAGTGGTACGAACAGTTCCTGTTGGGTAAAACGTTAAGTTTTATATCTGAAGTTATGCAGAAACTTCCTACGAGAAAGCTGCAGACGTGTTACCCAAGGGCATTGCCCATTGACTGTTGTCAGTGGCAAGAAAATCTTGAATGGCCTTGACTCTGGTTTATGCTGAGAAGGAAGCTGGACCAAAGAGGTTGGACCAAAGTTCTGGGAAGACTCTGTGCTTTACAATTTAGTTATCTTCAAATCCTTTTTTTGATGGTTATTTTGTAAGTGCAGAAGAGCTCCGAGTATGTCGTTCTCTGCATGCAGCCTGCTCATGCGTGTGCTGCCAATATCTGTTTTTACTTAGTCGTACATTTGTATTTTCAGTAATTTACCCTCTTAAGCTGAGATCAGGGTAAGCATTGATCAGTGTCCCGCAGTTGGGGATAGGATGCACGCAGAGACCGAGCTACCCAGTGCATCGCAGCAGCCTCTGCACCAGCAGCAGACAGAGTCTGATTTCATGCCCTTTTTGCTTGAAAATCAATGAAGTCAACTTTTGTTTCTGAGAATGTCAATTAAAAAATGCAATTTATCCACCTCCGTTTTTGTACTCAAACGTGCTGCGTTACATGAGTGACCGCACACTGGTCTGAAAGCTGTTTTGTGTTATCCTTGAGAGCTGTTTGGTTCTCCAGGCTTTGTATAGATTCCCTATGTTGTTTAGCTTGGCAGCTTTTTTTTTTTTTGGTTTGTTTAAAATCAGTGATTAAAATTAATGGTTTCAGGCTTTTGGATTAGCAGAGCAAATACAAATTTCAAAGGCTGTTACTTGCAAAATCTCTGGTGCATGTGGCAGAGTCCTTGTTAAAGGTTGCCAAGAAAGAATTGATCATCTAAATATTATGATGATGAAAATGGACTTTATTTCCCCTTTGCAAGTTTGCATTCATGCCAAAAAAGCAATTTTATTTTAAATCTTCGCTTTAATATTGCAGTAGTTCTTGCTGCAGGATAGATTTTAAGTTAATACTAGATTCGGGCAGTTTACTATTTGGTAGAATAAAATGCTTGAAATCCGTCTATTTAGTGCTATGAAAATATTTTTGCTTTTAGGGAAGTCGCAAAGTATCTTCAGTTGCTCTTTGGATTATATAGCAAAAAAAATAACTGATGTAATAGCATCTTTATCAGTGGTTTAGACCTCCAGAATTCCCTCCATTGATCTAAAAGGTGTTCTTAAGCAAGATGTCTACGATACGTAGAATGTTGTTTCTTATTTTCTTAGTGTTTTCATTGCGTAATACCTTTTTTTTTTTCCCTTTTTGGTGTATTACACAATTTATCCTTGAATAGGAAGTGGAATATTTAGGCTTGCAGTTTTAGTAATTAAATAAAAAAAAGGGTATGGCAGCAGATTCCCCCATACATCACTTTTTCCTTGTCTCTCTCCGGCGGAGCTTGCTGATACCACCATTTTCAGCGTGAGCTAAGCACGTTTGCTGGAGTTTTTGTTTCCATAGTAGCATCAGAGGTTTTACCATTTTCCTATATGACATGAATGGGGGAGCTTGTGCAAACACCAGCGGTTGGAGTTTTATTTGGGAGGGTGGAAATTCTCCAAGTAAAACTTAACAGTCTTGTGGTTTGTCTTAGTAGTCGCTGGTTCTGTCAGCCCAGAGGTTTCGTGAGGGACTTAAGCCCTTCTGGTTTCGTCCTGCAGAGAAAAGCCAAATCCAAGCTGATTTTTCAGACCCCAGTGTGTGTATGCGTCTGGGGTTGTGTGTCTGAATATAACATTAGGCAAGCAGCGAGCGCAGGAGGAAGTAATCTTCTATTTTCAGCAGCCTGAGTAGCTTAATACACTTAGCCCATAAATTTAGCAGGTTGCTGTGGCTCTGCTCGTACTCTGTGTTGCCGGACGAGGATTTCATAGACTCACCTCTGATTACTGTGGTGTTAATGGGGAAAAAAATAATTAACCATAGACCCAAGCCCTGTTCCATTGGCACTAGACTGATGTTAGCAAACTGTGGGACCCCACCGGCTGAGATGATCTGATGAACGGGACAGGGGTGCAACAGCCCTCCTGGACGAGTGTGCCGCTGCGTGAAGGAAACCCCAGAGGGTATTTGAATTTTGTTCCCCTGGAAGGACAGAAGTGTTGTACTTTTCCAGTATGAAGCGTCTTTAGTGACCCAGGTCGCGGGTTTGATCCCTGTTCAGTCCCCATGTGTTGCCTGATCGAGTTGAGAGGCGTCCCTGCCCATGACAGGGAGGGAGGTTGGATTAAATGATCTCTAAGGTCCCTTCCAGCCTAGGCCAGTCTATGAGTCTATGAATGTGGAGATGGTTCTCCACCCTCCCTGCAGTTTGCATATGAGCGTCCTCTTTAACAGTGAGAAAATTAGAGATACCGATAGGTGCAACTGTCTTGGATGATTTCTGTTTCATGAGAAGCTGTTGTTTGTTTTAGTCTTAATGGGAATGAAAGTTAAGCTTTTTGACTTAGGACATGAGGATATCTGGTGTGGTCACGCTATGTGAAGGTGGGAGGGAGAGGCTTGCTGGAGCGTGTTGTGGTTTTTTTCCCCCCTTCCCTTATATAAGATAAAAAAAAATCCTACTTAATTAGATAATCGTGTAGATTCTAACTCCAGACAGTGGAAAGGAGACGTGGGAATGTTGGGGATGCCTTAACATAGGGTGGCCCCGTTGGGAAGCAGAGGAGAATTTGCAGTGAGTTGAGCTGCTCCAGATGGGTAAAAGCAGAACGCCCTCGTCTGAAAGGGGGAAACCCTTTCATAACTGGATGGGGGGAAAAAAAAATCCATTTCTGGGCAAGATGTGCCTACAGACAGCTTTGTGTAAAGATCTGTTCTTATGAGAGGTGGACTTATGCTGAGAGAAAACCTTCCAGAACAGAAGACAGTTCTCACAAGTGAAGGCCAGAGGTTATTTTTATGAGATTTCTATCTCCAAAAGCATATTTTTGCTTTAGCTCAAAAAGCAGCGTGTATGAGTTGTAAGCATTAAAGCATCAGTGCCACTTTGAGTAATGACCTAATCAGAGCCTAGATCTCAATATGTTTTTTTGGCTTGTGTTTATGAAACCAAATTATTTCAGTTGTTTACAGCCGGGTGTGCTTTTTTTTTGCATGGCTTGGTATTCTGCCTTGCCTACTAGCAGCTTGTTTACTGATATTAGGCCTAATAATGTCAGTTGGCAGGCATTTTGCTTTTCGTTCGAGGGCTGACAGCCAGCACACCTTTGAAGTCCTTGAAGAATTAGTTGCCTTGGGAATTTTTCATGCTGTAACCTATTTATGTTGTTTTTAAGTCAGTTTTTGATCATTAACTGACTTCACAACAACCAGCTTTATAATGTCATTACTAAAGGTTTCTTAACCATGCTCGTGGGCATTTAGGGCATTGTGCAATAGTTCAATAAAAACATTACAAAACACAATAATCGCAACATATAAATAGAAGGAGGAACAGTCTGCAAAGATCTGGACATCAAAGTCTGAAGGTATTTAGGAACTAGAGCTTTTTTCAAGCCCACCTCTCAATGATTTAAAAAACCCAAACAAACCGACAAACCCAAACAACAAAAAATAACAAACAGGCAAGGAAAAAAAAAACCCAACCCCAGTCACAAAATAGAAGAAATAATGAAAAGACTACTAAGAGCAAAACTCCAGAAGGATGTGGTTTAAAGAAAAAGACCCGAAAATTGGGGAAAGTTTATTCTCACAAATTCAACACTGGTTTTGCTGAAGAAGCAGTTTTAAACTTGAGGAAACTAGATTTTTGGGGAACAATTTAAGCATGGAGTTCGAGAGCTGGCCACCCCCTTGTGGACTATCTATTAGTAAGGCTGGATGTTGTGGATAGATGGATGTATGGGAATACACAGGCAGTGGGGATTAAACAGTCGAAGTCATATCATCAAGCAAAACTTTAGGATACTGCCTTTTTGTTGCTTAATAGTCAAGCACAGTCCAGTAAACCTCTGGCAGAATCTCCAGCTCTTTAAACCTGAGGATGTTGCGTGATACCCATTCTACTCTTAAGGCCTTAAATTTTCTACTGAGACCCTGAACTATCAGCACAGCTGGAAAGAAGGTACAGATGTTAGAGAGAAGAGGAAAGTATCTCCTGAGAAGCTCTGCATTCCTGCCCTGCCTTCTGCAGTGGCTGGAAACCACCACATGGTGCTTGAGGAATGAGCACCTGCTCATATTGGCTTTTTCTGTGGTAATTTAGGCTTCCCCATAGCAACCTGTGCCTCCTGGTGATTCAAATCTAAGCTAAGATTTGACACGGTGGTGGTTGCTTATAGGAAGGATAAGTGCACCTCTGGGCTCCCACGTGCGTTGCTCTCTAATCCCAAAGAGCAATTAGCTGTGATGAGCATTACATGTGCACGTTGTGGACAAATGGTGTGCATGCACATGTGTCCGTTTTGGTTTCGTTTTTTTCTCTCTCATGGTACTTTTTCTCAGAGATAGAAGAAATTTTCAACAGATCAATACTTTTACTGCAGCCTTCAGATTTTAGATGTTGTTAAAGACCAGTTGCCAGGAATTTTTTTTTTTGTTAGCAGTCATCAATGGATTCATCCGAATGGCACTTTGACTTTTTTTGTTTGTTTGCTTTAAAAAGGTATGTTTCCCATTTAAACGGGCAGTTGTTCAAGAGCTGTTGCAAAACTTGTGTTACACAATGCAAGAATTCCTGATACATAAGCAATAGGCAGGCGTGGCAAGCAGTTGTAAGCTTTTTAGGTCAGTATGCCATAAATCAGTATTTATTATCTAACTTTGTTTCAGAGTACAAAATTTGACCTTTTAACTGTGCAGCTTAGTTTGGGACAGTGCAAGGAGGCGGATTTTGCACAATATACTGTCCCTTCTGAAATCTTGGCGTTTGTAGCCTCTGACTCAAAGTGAGGGCAGCTCTCTGAGAAGAGGTATTAGTAGTCCCACCATGTCCAGCTTAAGCATCCTTTCTCTTCTTGAATAGCTAAATGCAAAAAAAAAGATTGAAGCCCTAAAAAAGCCTTGTGTTCCCTGTGCTGTTCCCTCATCCGTGGGAGCTCTCTTTTTTTTTTTTCCCCAAGGGCAGGATGTGACCTTTGAACGTCTGCAGCATTGTAACTGAGGTGAAATCATTTTATAAGCATTGATCAAAAAGGATATTGATGGATACAGCAGTGCCCTGTGGCGTTTTATCCCAACGTCGTGTTAATCTAATTTGATAATCTGTCAAAGCTCCTATTTAATGCGAGTGAATAATTCCAAACTGCTCTTCTCACTCTCCTACCAGCTTTCCAAAATACTCCCATTATAGTTGTCAGCTTCATAGTGATGACAGTGTTTGTTTAATACTGAATATTTCTAATGAAGAGAGCATAAATCCTTCGCTAAATTGATGTCTGTCAATCAGCAAGCTATTATACCTTTCTGGCATAAAAGTGCAAGGACTTGTGTAAATGGGAGAAAGCACAGAGTACTTTTGAGGAACAGGATGGGTGAAGACACAGGTTTCCTGATCAACGATCCTGCTTCATAAAGCAGATAAACATCTCTGACCTGTGATCTGAAACTGTGCAGCGGATTATGTGGTTACTGCTGCAGCTGCTGTTCGTGACTGATCGCATTTGACCCCCTTCATGGGGTAAAAATGGGGAAAAAAATGTGTTATTCCGTGTTCAGATGGTGTTTGGGTTGAGCATCCACCCCTCTTGTGAGGGCAGAGTATTTATTCTAGCTGGCATAAGTCACCTGAAACCTGTCGTTCACCCTTGAATCAAACCAGTGTCTGGTTAGTATCAAAAGCAGCAATGTTTTATTTCTAAATCATTCCTCTGAATCTCCTGCCGTGGGGTTTTGCCTCCAGTATGTACTTAAAAATTTTCATAGCTTTCCAGTCTGGTTTGCACATAGTGAAGCTCGTTCAGGTATCGGCGTTGGGACAATTTTATAGGATAGTCCCGTGTCTCCTTCCACAATTCTGCAAATAAATCGCCCTGTTACACCATGACAGGTGCTTGCAGCATCCCCAAGCTGCTTACTGCTTTAATCTCTGGATGGATTTAGAAGCCAAATGGCGAGGATGGCTCGGAGCAGCACAGCACATTAGTACTCATCTGAGAGCCAGTTGCAGATTTGGCCTGTGGCTTTATAACGCGAGATGGATGCCTCAGATAAAATGGGAAGATTAATAAAAATAAAGGGTGTTTCTTGCCTCTAGAGAAGCGCAAAATAAATCTCTGGGGTGTTCCAATTGCTTAGTTGCTCCAATTTAAAAAAAATAAAATTAAATTGCCCCCCAAACTACTAGAGAAGGGGAAACCGTGTCAGAATTGTGAACGTTTTTTTTTCCAGAAATTTTTAGACATCTGATGGTGCAGACAGGATTTCTGATGGCCACAATAGGGATTTGGTATCCAGTTGCTTTTGAAAATCCCACTGACCTCTCTTGAATACTCGGTGACCACGAGCTCTTGTGTTACAGCACTGCCCGGGAATGCGGAGCTTTGTGGCCCCATTGTTTTCGTGTGCGGTATCGATTTTGTAGCCTTCAGAGGGTGTTTCTGTAAGTCTGAACCACATGGGATCCCCTCACTCCTCTGTGGAGCTGATCGGCCACCGGCAGTGGCGATGGGAAAGGATGCCCTGAGCATGGCTGTGCAGAGCACGGGCAGTGGCATCCACATTTAGGTGCCAGGCAGAGGCTGGTGGTGGCTCAAGCTCTGTGGGGACACCGGTGAGAGAGGCAGCACAAACCTCGGACCTGAGTTTGAACTTTGCAGCCACTGCTGTGGGCTTGCACTGGGCTTAGGACCTCGCTGTCCTCGGCATTTTACAGACGCAGCAGCGTGAGACTTCAAAAACCACTAAGCCGGCGTGTTTTGGCAGAGGAACAGAGCCCGTTTGTTTTCGTCTAGGACCATACGGGCTAAACAGACCATCCAGAAAAGAGGTGAGGGCAGAAATGGAGGCGTTTGAGTACAAAATCCCTTTCACAGCAGATCTGCTGCCCCATGGCCCGGTTGCGTGCGCTTGAAACACAGAGGTGTCCGTTTGTCCTGACGATAAAGCATCCTGCAGAAGGGAAATCTGGGGGCAGGGGTTATGCTGCAGATCAATTTTAAGGAAGGGAAAGACATCCACTTGGTGCTTTTTTTTGAATTCAGGTGTTTTGCCATGACCTTTCTCCTGTCACTTGAAGAACTCACGGCGTGTTTTCTGTTTCTATTCCAGGCCAAGAACATCCTAATAGCCTGCGGCACAAATACAACTTTATTGCAGATGTGGTGGAGAAGATAGCTCCTGCTGTGGTTCACATTGAATTATTTCGCAAGTAAACAAGATGTCTAGTTTTGATTTTTTGTATTCTTGAAACCACCTGCCAGTGCGCCAGAAATGTTGATTGATGCCATGTAATAGCAAAGAGGTTTTCTGAGGTGGTAAGCGTTTGTCATGCTTAAGAATTAAAGATAATTTAAGAGGTCTGGCCAAAAAACCTAACGCACATGCATTATCTTGTCAATGGTATTAAGTGACAACAGATATCCTAAAGCATGACAACCCACCAAACCCTCTTTGGCTGTGCGTTGTTGTGAGTGCTTGGTGATCTCTCGACTTCTTGCGGTGATAAATGTTTATTTCCTGTGTCTTTTAGACTTCCTTATTCGAAGAGAGAGATTCCTGTTGCCAGTGGTTCAGGGTTCATCGTCTCTGAAGATGGGCTGATAGTGACAAACGCCCACGTCGTCACCAACAAAAACCGGGTGAAGGTGGAGCTGAAGAACGGTGAAACGTATGAAGCTAAAATTAAAGATGTCGATGAAAAAGCTGACATTGCACTAATTAAAATAGATGCTCAGGTGAGTGGGTAAAGCCATCTGCATTTTATTCCTCTTAATTTAGTATCCTCCTTCCCAAAGCTATTGCTGATCTTCCTGTTTGAAGGAGAGGCTAGTCGTCTGACAGTATTTGAGCTAGGTGGATAAACATTTTTAAAAGCCACATTTGTGGCTGGTTATAGAATCATAGAACAATTCAGGTTGGAAAAGACCCTTGGGATCATCGAGTCCAACCATTGACCCTACACTACAAGTTCACCCCTAAACCACATCACCCAACACCACATCTAAATGACACTTGAACACATCCAGGGATGGCGACTCAACCCCCTCCCTAGGCAGTCTGTTCCAGGGTCTGACCACTCTTTCTGTGAAGAATTTCTTCCTAATGTCCAGCCTAAACTTGCCCTGTTGCAACTTGCAACCATTCCCCCTGGTTCTGTCCCTAATTCCCTGTGAGAAGAGACCAGCACCAACCTCTCTACAATGTCCTTTCAAGTAACTGTAGAGCATGATGAGATCCCCCCTCAGCCTCCTCTTCATCAAACTGAACAGACCCAGCTCCCTCAATGGCTCCTCATAAGGTCTGTTCTCCAGGCCCTTCACCAGCTTTGTTGCCCTCCTCTGCACTCGCTCCAGCACCTCGATATCTCTCCTATACTGAGGCGCCCAAAACTGAACACAATACTCAAGATGCAGCCTCACCAGTGCTGAAATGGTTAATTTTATCACCTCTCAGTGTAGTGCAAGCAGATAGGTAGCAGTTTTGTATGCCCCCTGGAAATAAAAAACAGTAACAGAGTTGGCTGACTGGTTTGCACACGTTGGCTAATAAAACCCTCCCTCTGAGACAAAATGGATTGTGCCTTGTGGTTGATAGTGGGGGATGTATTAGCCTTTCTTGTGTGCCTATGCCAGAGGCACAGATTGCTTTTAGAGGATGCATTTGTTCCTCTGAAGGGCTGTACCACACTGAATCAGATACTAAAAATTGAAAATATCTTGAGAAGCATCTTGAACGTGCAAATTAAAGCCATTCGGAAAGATGCTCTTACACTGCAAGTGGTTTTCTGGCCAAACAGGAATGCAACTTCCCATCCACGGTCTTCCTCCATATCAGACACACAGCTCTCGGTGTTATTCTGCCTCCTGTGACAGCAGAAAAGCTGTCATGCAGTTCTGCACATGACAGTGTAACGCAAGTGGAATATTGTGTCGAAATACTGTGCAATGTAGATGCAATTATATGCATGTGATTGCTTGGGGTGCTGCTCATATTGGTTTCCCTTGTTTGGGCTGTTCGTTAATGACCTTCAAATTTAACAGGCAGGAATGTTCCATTTGAAACACATGACTCAAAAATGTGTAGATCTTGCAGTGTTTTAGTTTCGACCTATTCCCCAGTGAGGTCAAAAGTGTTTGTGCCAGAGCTCATGACTAAATCAGAGGTCTAATGCAGAACTCCTGGATGACCTAAAATATGAAGTGCTCCTGCTGCTCCCTTGCCACCTTTGTCATTTAAAACATCGCTTTTTTTGTCTTATTTAAAAGCTTCTTAACAGTAGCATGGCAGAAAACCATAACAATACCAAGAATTTTTTTTGCCATGTTTTTTTTTTTCTCTGTTTTCCTGAGGTAACCTATTTACACATTCATGTTCTAATTTTTATATTAAAAATAAGCAAAAACAGGTCTGCAGTAAAAACCAAAGGGAAAGCTCCACTGGATAAGAACTAGCAGCATTAGGCTGACTAGGATATGACAGGGATTGAAGGGAAGATGGAAAAGTGATTTAAAATTGGCACCACAACATGGTGGGGCAAGTAGACCAGAAAACGGGGATGAGAAGGTGAGCTCCGGAGAAGAGAGAAGCTATTGAGTCAAAGAGAGGAGACATGGAACAGATGTGGCACATGGTTTAGGGGACTTAAGAAGAGAGCAGACACACAATTTTGTTATTTGATACCCTGAAGCAATGGCTCCAAAACTTCCCTGGTAAGCTGCTTGCGGGAAGGGAGAACCTGGAAGACTTGGAAGCAGCTTGGAACAAAGAGAATGCGGCCAGATGTGTTGCCTGTAGTGGAAACCACTGTTGAACAGGACTGGAATTGGCGATGCTAGTTATGACTTGTGAGAGGGCAGATACTCTACTTCTAAAATATTACTGCTGTGTAGTTAAATGATAGTCATCGTTTTCTTCCACCAGTGTAGTTTTCGAGCGTAGTTGTGACCCTGTTTTGCAAACAGCACGTCAGTATTGCAACTTAATTCATTTGTGTATTATTTGCAAATTCTTTAAGGCAGGAAGCTTCTTCTGCCTTAGAGCTATCTGGAGCCAAATCACCTGGATTTTTCTTTTGGGGGCTGGGAAGGGGAGGGACTGGCCCATTAATAATATTCAACTGTCTGTGAGAAAAAGAGTTGGTTTTAATGAAACTTTGGGAAGTGACTCAGTGCCTGGAGGCTGGGCTTCTCTTCATCACGTGTCAGCTTAGCACATCTGTCTGGGTAGCAGGAGATCAAAATTTTCTCTGCTCTGAATTAGGTAGAATATGGATATAAGCTTGGGTCTGACATACATTGGGTCAGTGCCCTATCAGCTGTACAACCGAGTACCTTGAGTGTCATTTCCCCCTGGCCCATGCCTGTTGTATCTCAGGAGACTTGAGGAAAACTTCTTGTATTGCTTGGGTTTTTGTGGTTTGTTGTTGTTGTTTGGTTTTTTGTTTGTTTGTTTTTCTTTCTGGGATGGGACACCAGTTTACCAGCTAGGTGTAGTGACATGGCACTGGGAATCCCAGTGCAAGGTGAGTCCCAAGGCAACTCAGTTCACAGGACAGAGAGTTAGAAACACAAAATTTTAAGTGTTTGAAAAAAGTTAAAATGGAAGCGCAGTCAGCTGAGAAGTTGACTTTCAGACTGAACTTTGACGTCATGTTTTCAAATATCCGTTCAAGTTCAGTGTTTGAGGTTTCGTTTTTGCGCTGAAATGCCTTGTGATCATCCAGTTTCATAACAGGCTTTTTAAAATCACAGAGGTGGTAATTTATTGAAGTTGGAATGTATTTCTTGGCTAAAGAGGTCAAATAACCCTTTAAAAATCTAGATATGGCATGAAAAACATCCCTAAGACTTTCTGAAGTTCTCCCTTTTGAATAAATTACTTGAAGGTGACATCAAAGATGCAGAAAATTCGTTTTCTTCTGTTTTTCTGTGACGTGTTAAGGCAGGATCTGAAGGTTGAAGAATGCCTCTGTGGTTAGCAACAGAGCTGGGCTTGAAGTATGAGTTTAGGCTGTCAGCTGGTGTTCCTAAAACTGTTAAGATTTTGCAGCCGCCTGCATGCTGTTTTTCTGTAAGGTGTGAACATTGGGCCAAAGACATTACTAGAATTAATTTGGCTTTTCTGAGCGCAACAGGAAATTAAAGAAGGTGGTAAAATCCGGGCACCTGTAAGGATGAACCATTTCCCTGATTAAATTCTTCTCGGTGGAAAAACATGTTGCAGCCAATGAGGAACAGAAATCTTATAGTTGTTCTTCTCATCCTAAAATGTGCTTATTTTTACAGTCTGTAAAAGAGAGCAGCTGTGTTTCTTGTGTCCGTAGTGACCCGCAGGAGTTTGCTAAAGTGTAGAAACTGGGAAGCAAGACGAGTCAAAGTGTGGCAGACGTGAATGTGACATAACTGTCCTTCCAAATGCTTTGAGCAATGCTAGAAAGGAGCGTTGCAGCTGCAGGCAGTTCGGATATGAACGTTCATAACCTATAAAACTTCCCTAGAAAAATTTGGACTTTGGCAGCATTAGTCAAGAAGCTGGTGAAATAATCCATCCTTTATGGCACGCGTGATACCGCAGTGAGCATGAAACCCAGCAAAAATATTGCACAACGCTCCAAAGCTAGCAGATGCTTTTGAGCTGGCAGAGCTTGATTATGAAATTATTCTCAAGACCAGTAACTTAAATGAGAATGTGTGATGCAGCTGTTGAGGAGGAAGGAGAATTTTAGGGTGGTTTAATGGACAGTGTCAGGGTTAATTGAGGGCAGAATTGCAGAAGAACCCTGTGCCCTCACTAAAATTGAAGCTGGAAGCCAAAAGCAGTGCAAGGAGGAGGTGACTTTTGCCTGGAGACCCCGTGAAATGGGACTGTGCCCTTAGAAATGATGGCTGTGACAGGTGCCTGTGGCTTGGCAGCCACGACAGAAGTGGGGGGCACCATGAATGGCTTTATGTTGAGGTGTATCTTCTTCCTAGATGCTTAAAAACCATAGAATCATTAAGGTTGGAAAAGACCTCTTAAGATCATCAAGTCTAGCCATCAGTCCAACACCAGCATGACTACTAAACCGTGTCCCGAAGTGCCACGTCTGCACATTTTTTTAACACCTCCAGGGATGGTGACTCCGCCATGTCCTTCAACAGCCTGTTCCAATACCTCACTCCTCTTTCAGTAATAGAAACTTTCCATAACATCCAATATAAACTTCCCCTGGTGCAACTCGAGGCTGTTTTCTCTTGCCCTATCGCTGGTGACTTGGAAGAAGAGACCAACCCCCACCTCGCTGCAACCTCCTTCCAAGTGGTTGTAGAGAGCAATGAGGTCTCCCGTCAGCCTCCTCCAGCCATGAGACACTTGCCACCGGCTCTGAAACGACACCTATATCACAGAAAACATGCCAGGGACTGAAGATTTTTGCTCCTCAGTGTGACCAGTTACTGGCTTCTGTCTGTATCCCAGGCAGGATTTGGCATCTCAGTGATAGAGCAGTGGGTTTATGACCGTTCTCTAATTTGCGGTGGTATTTCAGGCTTTTTCCTTAAGTTTTTTCCTGCATCTTACTAATAGCCACTTAGTCTGGCACTTTTAAATCAACAAGACTTTCTGCCCTCATTCCTTTGGCGGTTTCGTGAGGCAATGCAGTGTCTGTATCTTTGTGGTCGGAGGAGATTTGCTGGGTTTTTTTTCCTTGTATGTGTACAAACTGAGGGAAGCAGGAAAGCAAACTTTCCTGTTTATGTATCAATATTTTAATAGCGTTTTGAAAAACCAAACTGCTGGAATACCAGATGTAAGTGTCTTTTATAAAATGCTATTTGACTTTGAAATCTGTTGCTGGATATTATAGTGCTTCCTCTCGAGAGCCCGAGGAAGCCCACATATTGCTTCCAGAAGTTTTCAGGACCCATAGAAATGAAATAGCTTGTAAAAAGTTTGGATGTTAACTCCTGTTTATTCATCAGTTTAGGCAGCAGTGGCTTCCTGCCATCTTCAGCTCCTTGTGGCATTTGCTGCAGGGAGGATGGAGTGAGTCTGCTAGCACCAGGGTATATTTAATTTTATCTTTTTTTTATTATTATTATTTATTTCTATTTTATTTTCTTTTTAAGGAAAAACAGCAATATCTTGCCAGGTAATTGTAATCCCAGTGACACAGCAAAACAGCGTTTCACCTTTTTTTTTTTTTAATTTTTCTTTTTTTTTTCCAGCAAACTTCCCATGCTCTATATTTAGATAAGGAGACTCGGTTTTGTTTTGCTAACTATAGATGAAATTCTTTCAGGGGCTTGTAATGTGTTCAGCTTGCGTTTTTCATTTTCTTTGGCGTTCTGACAAGTAGTTTCTAGATGGTAGATGACACTCTATGTTTTGATGTGCTTATGGCCTGTGTTTTTATTTTGCCATAACGTATTCTGGACGTTCGTTTCATTAATGAGAAGAGAAATGCAGTTCCCAGGGAAGTTACATGTCTTGCCAGAGTTACTTGCGGCTGAACTAGCGTACCATACAAGCATCTGTTTCTTTTCCACCTAAAAATAAAAAAGCATGCAGGAAATCTGTCGCTATTTAAGACAACTCTGAATATTTGTCCCCTCCACATTGGTTTATGGAACTGCGAGCCGTTTCCTCCAAATTCGTGATCTTCCTTCCACGAATGAAGGGGGTTACAGAGCAGGGAAGGGGTTTACCTGCTTTCGGTGCTGGCATCGAGACACATTCACTTATTTCGTGGATGAAAAAATTCCAACTATGAAACACCTACTGGTACTGGCTGGCTGACTGTTGCTTTTTATTTCTCTGTGTTGCCTCTCCTTTTAGTTTCAGAGCAGATCTGTCAGGGCTTCACTTACTTTTCCTGACTCGAGTACTCTTGCTAACGTACATTGGGTGAACGTCGGGCTCCTGCCTGGTGCCGCCGTTCTCCCGTACTCATCCTGATCTCTCGTGCCACGTCCTAGCTGCGTCTTGTTGTTGGATGGAGCCGTTTCTTGTGGTGGCGTGCAGCTCTCCATTTCGTGGGAGTTATGTTTACCCGGGGTTTGAGTCAAATCCGTATGTTATAAAAATGTCTGAAGCCCTTTGGGGATGAGAAAGGCTTAAAATATTAACACTAATTAACGGCTCCTTCCCTGGCTGGGTGTAAACAGTGAGTCATGTGCCACTTATGGTTTCGCATGTTTCGTCCTATTTCTGTGTACTTGCAGAATGCAGATTTGTTTTTATTGAGTAAACACGGATCCCAGCAGAGCCCCAAGGCTCCGTCAAATTTAAGGCAGAGGGAGAGAAAAAGACGTTATGTGTTGCCCAGGGTCATGCAGTGAGTCACTGGGAAAGCTGGGTCGAAGGGCTGGGTGTTCCTGGCTCCCTGTTCGTTGGGCTGCAAGGCATGCTCGTTTGCCTGGGATTTTAATTAACTGTTGTGGCAAGTCTACAGTTAACCAAAGAGAAGAATCAACGAGTTGTGACAGTAGTTACATCGTCTGGATGACCATCAGACGTGGTGTAAAGATTGAAGAGTGCGTGTTTGTTAAGTGTACTTATTGAGAGCCCTGGACCCTGGCTTAATCTCGGTTTACGAGGGCTGCCTTCACATCCTAGGTGAGAAGTTTTATACTGATTTCACTTCAGAAACACCTCTGCAATTTAAGTACATACTTGTGGGTTCTTGATAATGGAAAGTTCAGTTCTGAATGTGGCAATTTTAAGCTCTTTTGGAGAGAAAACCCCGAATTTAAAGCCACCAGGTTGCATATATTCATCATAACTAATTCTTCGTGGCAGTTGCCTGTAGAAGCATTAAGGAGAGTGTCTGCCTGCTGTGCCGTTAGTGCAGCACGCGGCAAAATCGTAAGGAACAGAGACTGTGCTTTCCAGAGCTGTGTTTCATAATATGTGCAGAGCAAGGCGATTTTTTGCAACTTGATTTTTGTTCCTAGCAAAGGAAAGGTTAGCCAAACTCTTTCCGGAAGGCATGTTGAATCACACGGGTGACCCACAGCCAATCCGTACAGCGTTAGACTTTGAACTGAAGCCTGGCTAGTATAGGCACAGGCTTGAAAACTCAGCACAATCAAAAGTAATTGTATTAGTCAGAGATTGTTCGTGTATTTTCTTTCTGCTGCCAGATGCGATTTTGGCTTCCTGACTGTTTTTATAACTCAGGAACGTTGTATAAATCTTTAACTTTGTACACGACTAGTCCTTTTTTTCTGTTAATGAGAAAAAAAAATAATAATTTCTGCTTCCTTTTGCTTGTCTCTGTTTCATTTGATGAGACATGTCTTCTTTCTCTACAAAGCATCCGCTAGAATACAAACAAACCCCACTTTTTGTGGGTTTGGGTTTTTCTGTGGTTTTTTTTTTTTAAATAACGAAAAGCAGTGCCAAAAAGAGATGCGCTTCTCGACCAACGACATCTTGAAAACACGTGCTACGTAAGCTGAATAGCATCTGGCAAGAGGAGGAAGGGCCAGGGTGCTCCCTCTATCCAAACAATACCCATATGGGGCTGTTTGTGTTGCATGCACTGCGTACTTCCCAGCACAGCTCATCGGGGCTGCCTCTTCCCCGCCGTACCGGAGAGGTCCCTTGGAGCCAGGGCTGTGGTCTGAGATGATGAACCGGTCGGCGAGGCGGCTTTGGTTTTTTCGGCGAGGTCGCTTTGGGATCTCACTGCTTCTCTTCCACCCTGTGAACGCCGTGGGGAAACCGGGCAGCGCTGTTGAACCTTTCCCAGAATTAAGCCATGGCCTCGGTTGGGTTTATCTATAGCTGTGGCACTGATAGGGACCACGGGTAATTATTAAATAATAGTAAGGCATTGGCGGTTGTGAAAACTTTCCTCTGAAAGGTGATTAGGAAGAGAAATATTTTTCTCCTCACAGTGTTGCCTATAGTGTTGCTCTTCCAACTGATTCTGTTTAACAAGCAGTTGGTTAATTATTTTCTTGCTGTCTGGAGACTAAAAGATAAGTTTCCATTGAGGATCTTATCCCATCTGGGATTTGGCAATGAATTTTATTGAAACAGTCTGTTCATCTGAGTAAAATTTTTGCTTGTGGAATTGTAACAAAGCTGGATAAAGGATACACAAGACCAGGCTTGTTAAATATTAAAACCATAAGTTGTGTATTTGCAGCCGCATATGGTGATGACTGATGCCTTTATTTTTTACTTTCTACTTTACAGACACTGTGTATCTCCAAGGACATATGAAATAAGACTGTGGGTGAAAAATACATTTGGGTTAGTTTGTATTAGTAGATTTTTGACCCTAAGGATGACTTACTGATACAGGCTTTCAAACTGCTGATGACAAAAGACCTCTAAAAGAGCTACAATTTGTACACTCATTTTCGGTACACAGCTCAAGAATACCTTGAAAGGTACCTTGGGTTTTAATAAAGTGACTGTGTTATGCACTCCTTGGAAAGCAGTTTAAGTTAATCTCTAGCTGGGACTTCCACTGCATCTACAATCACTGGCCTCTTCTGAAAGCTTATAGTAAGGCCTTTTTTGCTTTTGGGGCCAGGTTTTTTTAGCAAAAAAAGGTAAGAATTTTGAAGTGGGGCGAGCTTTGAGGAAAGCTATGCTAAAGTTAAGTTTGCCAAGCAAAAGATATATCCTTTGAGACTTACTCTGTTTTGATTTTGGGTTCAGTAAGCTCCTTATCTCCAGAGCCTTAAACGGAAACCTGATTCTATACAAGTCCATTGATGTTAATAGAAGTAGTCTAGTGACATGATTAAGTACCTGGAGAGTGTCAGGATCATTTGGACAACAAGTTAAGCAGAAAAGGATTAAAAAAACCATGTAACATCACTGAAAGGGTAAAGACTGATTTTTAAAAATAGAAAGCAAAGAAGAAATAGGGCTGAATGTGTATTTTGCAGGCAAGTGATAAATAAAGGCAAAGTATTTGTTTGAAATATGATCTGCTTCAGAATACTCTTCTCAATTACTTGGTGAGTAGGAGGCCTTAAGAACTTCCCAGCTGTTTTCTGATTGCTCCAGGGGGGTTATTGGTCCACTTTGAATCATTTGTTCTCCAGCCAGTTCAGTTCCTGTGCAGATACATCTTGGAGAAACCGTACTCTGATCCCTTGATCCTTTGCATTGCAAGGGTGTGTGTATCCAACCTTCCCTCCCTTACGTTTTTTTGTTTTAATTGCTGTAAATTGCAGTGATCTCTATTGATGCTGTATTTTCAGAGTGTCTTAGTGGGAACGTCTTCAATAGCATAATAGTTAATATGTTTAGAGATAAGATCTCTAAAATAGGATGGTAGCCCCTGCTGTCAGAACAGAAAAATCCTGTAAAGTCTTTAAATCCTAACATCTTCAGAAGATATTAGTGCATGTAGGAGGCAATATAATTATTTAGAAGTGATCATCCTATGAAAAAAACGAAAGATGAAATATTTGCTGGTGTCTTATGAGAATATAAAATGCTTTTAACTATGTATATGCATGTTTGAGGCACTTCAGTGTTGCTTTCTTGACTTTACTGTTCACTCTCAAACAATATAGTTTTGCTTCAGCAGCTGTTGGCTAATGATTTCAAGAAGCTTTTGGAAACAACTCATTCCGAATGTCATCAGATGTTTGCTTTGTACAGCAGAGCATAAATATTCCTTTGGGCTTAATCGTTTTCGATTTAATGGGTACCTGTTGTGGATAAAGTACCCCTACAGTCTAAAGAGCCCATTCTTCAGAGCAGAATCATGTTGAGGTGTTTCCATACGGGGCCACATGAAATATTCCAGGAAATCGGAGTGAGCCAAGCCCACAAGGGATAAAAGCCTCTCTCCCTATTAATGTATTCTCTGTTAACATTCTACTAACATATTTCTGTAGAATTTGTCTTACCAGTATAGTAGGGTCTTAACATTTGGATTTGATTTTTTTTTTCTTAATTTAATTTTTTTTTATTTGTAGGGTAAATTGCCAGTTCTTCTGCTCGGTCAGTCTGCCGACTTGAGGCCAGGAGAGTTTGTGGTGGCGATTGGAAGTCCATTTTCCCTGCAAAACACTGTGACTACAGGGATCGTTAGCACCACTCAGCGCGGGGGCAAGGAGCTGGGGCTCCGCAACTCCGACATGGACTATATTCAGACCGACGCCATCATCAATGTACGTCCTGCTCTGAGCCTCGTCCCTTTCAGCTCAGATTTCTTGAAGGGTTCCTTTGAAAATTTCACCAGTGGTACAGTTCTTAAGAACAGTGAGCGCAGTTGGCTTTTCTTTTTCATCCGTGTAAATACGGACATCTGCGCCGCAGCAGCGCTTGGTTGTTATTTAGAAATCCCCCAAGGAACCACACCGAGTACAATATCTGCCTTCACTTCGAAATTCGTACAGACTGCAAGGGAGGAGGCGATATGCTCTGGCAAATAAGTATCTTTTCGAAATCTGTCATGTTTTCTAAAGAGGAAGCCAAGCTTGGTTTAAGGGTTCAAGTTTGTTTCTGCGTTAAGGCAAAACAATAGTTTTTGTGCTTCTACTGTCAGTCTTGTAAGAAATCTTCACTAACAGGTCCCAGAGCTGTCCTAAAATCTTCTAAGTTGCTAGCATGGTGCTACTAAAACAAAAGAAAAACCTTGGCTTGCTTAATCTGGCAAGCGAAGAAGGACTACGCATTTTCAAAGCTAAGCTAAAAGGGGTGATGTTAAGTGTAGTTAATGGGTTTGGATGTTAAGAGTGTTCTATTGCACATATTTAATAGACAATGCAAAAATTACTACAGAAATATTTCAAAAATTTCTTCTACGTTTTGCTTGCCATGAATTAAGAGGTAGATATTAAAACATGTTCTTGCCATATGTTTATTTGCAGTATGGAAACTCCGGAGGACCCCTAGTAAATCTGGTAAGAGTTTCTTTTTAGTGACAAGCTTGTTGCTTTTTACTTTTTAGTTGAAAAAACAAAACAAAAAGCCTACCCAAACCAACAGACAAACAAAACACCACACCAGAAATGTGATTCAGAGCTTTTGATATGTGGCTGACTAAACAAAATTCCCATGGTTGTTCTTACTAAGCCCATTATGCTGGAGAAATCACAAGATACTCTTGGATTTCAATATTTAAGGTATTTATGGTTTGTGTGGTTCCAAGCAAGCGTAATGCCTGATTATTATTTTTTTTTCTGCCCATGCCTTGCAAAAAGTAAAAAGCACTTTATAAAGTTAAGGCATTTGCCTTCCTTGTGTACTGTGCAGCTGGTAATACATTTTTATTTTGCATATTGAAACTCACCTTAATGGCTCACACCCATATCTACCTCTTTATTTCGAATGATGCTGAGGGCATTGAAAAACCCACATTTATCAGGATATTAGGGTTTATTTGCTGGTATTGTAGAACATAGCTGACCTTGCAGCAGCTGTGGATAAGCCCACGAGAGAACAGCTGAAGCAGGTTGGAGCTCCTGGACGAGGGCACGTGGGATTGAGCAGAGGCGAGGTGATGGTCCTCAGCGAGGAGCAGCATGGATGGGAAGAGAGAGCTAGTCAGAACTTCTGCCTTGAAGATTTGGCGCTTTTTTCACCCTTCTCCCAGTATAATTTCAGCACCGGTAACCTCCGTTTAAAATATTGTAGTTGGATAGCTTTTTTCTGGGGTAGAACAGGAAAGGGAGCTGCTGAGAAGCATTCGAATCATCAGGTGGTTTTTATCTGAAACTCTCCTGGAGTCACATTGCTGGGAAGAGCTTTTGGTTTTGGTCAGCTGTCGTTTTTCTGTTATCATTATGCAATATTTGCTCAGGACCGGTCGGGGCCGTGCTTCGTGAGGTGCCTGTTGAGCTAAACAGACCAAAACTGGCTGTAGAATGTGCTGCTCAGGAGAGCTGCCTGAGTCTGATCTCTCTCCTGCTAGTGGCAAGATGAACATCCACGTCAGTTTTCCAAAACTGCAGAATAGTTTTTTATCAATAAACGCCAAAGAATAGACTTAAAGAAATTGAAAGCTAAATGTGAAGCGTGTAGTGTGAATTTGTGGTTGGCTGGAAGAAATCATCCATTTCTCTTTAAGAGATTTTGTATTTGCTCATAACAGTTTCTTATTTCTCCAGGACGGTGAAGTCATTGGAATTAACACATTAAAAGTTACAGCAGGGATCTCGTTTGCTATCCCATCGGATAAGATTAAAAAATTCCTAACTGAATCCCATGACAGACAAGCTAAAGGTATTTTACTTCACCAATTTGAATAATAATAACCCAGAAAGACACCAAGCAGCCTTTGAGGCTCTTCTGGTAGGAGCAGTTGATCAAGACCTATTTTCCTTTTTTTTTCTTTTTTTCCCCCCCCAGGGAAAGCTATAACCAAAAAGAAATACATTGGCATACGCATGATGTCCCTGAGCCCGAGGTAAGTAAATGTGGTTCCTCACCTTTCCAAGTGTGGTCACTGCATGCGTTGGGATCCAGCTCATGATCTGCAGAGACAACCAGGAGGACGAACCAGCCACGTGTGCCTCTCTGGGTGCTGGTGACAACTCGCAGACAGTTTTGGCTCCCTTTTCCTCTGCTTCTGCTACATGGTTGAACTCTCCTGTAGACTCTTGTATGAGCTAGTTTTTAAACAACTCCCTGGCTTTTTCTTTTCCTTAATGCTTCAGAAGAGAGTAGCTAGCGGTTGTTAATTTGTCCTGAGGCTCTGCTACTGTTGTTACCGTCTGTCCCGTGCTGTCATGTGGGTCAAGGAGAAAACAGGACAGTATGTTTTCAAGAATTGCAGCAGCTACGTGCGTATTTCCATGTCTATAAAATCATTGTCATTAAACAATTCACTTAAATTAAAATAAAGCTTTTGTGTGGACTTGCTTATTCATACTCAAACCAGAAGAGGCTCATGAGCACGTGATACTACATCCTGTAGAAATACCCAGTTTTCCCATGTGCACGATCACAGGTATAACAAAGTGTTGAAAACTTTTTTTTTTTAATTTTTTTTGTACTGTGTTCAGGGTCTGCCGGTTCTGAAGTGATGACCAAGTTTTGAGATGTTTTAACTCTTATCCTTTGTGTTTATTTAAATGATTCCCTGTACCAGAAGTAGGCATTGGAAAGCTGTGTGTGTGCAAGAAGTGTAATCATTCCTGAAATGCTCATAAGGGTTAAGACGAATTGTGATGTGTCACATCAACATGTGTAAAATACCTCAGCTAGTGTATGTTAAATGACTTAACTAAGTAAAAATGCATGATTTTTTTTTTCCCCATCTTGTCAAAATATTTTTGTTGCTGTTTCTTCATTTTCCAGCAAAGCTAGAGAGCTGAAAGATCGCCATAAAGACTTTCCTGATGTTGTCTCTGGGGCGTATGTTATTGAAGTAATTCCAGAAACACCAGCTGAAGCGTAAGTTGAAGTACTTTTTTTCTTTTCTCAAAACCACTGCCACTGACTTAAGGGGGTAATGATAATGTTCTCTGCTTAACTGGCTGTCTTGATTATGCTAAATTAACAAAATCATGACCATCTGATAGCTATTAGGTTGTCTACTGGAAATCAACTTGTGGTTTTAGTCCGGTCCCCAATGGGCAATACTGGGAATGTATGAGGGTATTGCAGCGGAGCCCTGTCAGTGTTCCCAGCTGAAAGGGCAAGGATTCAGTGGGCGTGAAAACTCAATTTTCATTTTTCTCAGCCATCGTTTCCAAGACATCTGTTGTACCGACGCCAGTGCTGAATAAAGACATTTACTTGTGCACGCTCCCCGTGGCCCTGCTGGTCCCTTCTGTAAGAGAGTGAGGGAGAAGCTTTGCGTCCACCTCGTGAAGACGTGGCCATCCCAGCCCAGGCACCTCAGTGTTGGGCAAACCCACCAGCTCCTGGTGTGCCTCCATGGGGGTGAAACCCTCTCTTGGCAGGAGATGCTCTTCCGTGTGAGAGCTTTGTCAGGAGTCACGTTACAGGGAAGAGCTTTTGGGTTTGGCCGGTTGGTCTTTTTCGTCATATTATTCGGTATTTACTCGGAAGCTCAACTGCTCGTTGGTACCACACTTCAGGAGATGCCTGACTAAAGTACGGCATCTGGTCCGTGGTCACCAGTGCTGGTCTGACTGGCTCTTGCTGGGGAGACACTTTCCTTTCAGAGTTTGATTGATAAAAAATTGCTCACTGATCCAGGATAGGAAATGGGAAACTTTATTCATTTTCTGAAACTAGAGAAGAGTAAACTTTTGTGGCAACAAAAAGGCTTATGTAGCGCCAAAGGCAGGTAGACAGAAAGCTGCTTGGAGCAAGAAGACTGAGAGAATGGTTGGATGATGTCTTTTTGTTGCAGTCTGGATGCCACTGTGGGATACGCAGGGTTAGTTGTCCAGTGTGCTCTCTAAATTGCTTTTTGTAGGTGATTCTCGTTGACGGCACTGTTTGTGCAGAATACTGATGTATGCCTGGAAAGTGAAATTAAACTGCAGTTAGGGTAGGAGTAATGTGGCTGCTCCAGCATGGGACTCCAGTGTGGGAGAATTTACCACCTGGACACGCAGGTCCAATCTGAAGGTGCACAAAAATCATTGTAAGAGTACAAATAATAGTTAGCAGAATGTGGGAGAAGGACATTAGGTGGAAGAAATGTGAGGCAGCGTAGTCACATAACTTGAAGGCAAACTCAAATCCAAGCACTTCATCCAAAGGCCAGCCTGGCAATTAAAGCGCACCCTGTGTTTGCACTTGTTCCCCCCACTCCTAGTCCCCTTGCAATGGGTTTCCCCGTCCTGCTGATTTCCTCTCTCTAGACCTGCTGGGTAGGGGATCAGAGCAGGCTGGCAGCGACCTGTCCTGGGGATGAGTTGAGAGGAGAGGCTGCACGAGAGACCGAGATAACCTGGAATGGTTTCTATCACGAAAAGGTTTTAAGCCGTGCTTTTCGGTAGGTGACCAAATTTCTTGCAAAAGTTGGCCAAGTCCTCCTGCTTGCAGGAGACACATGTGGCAGGCGTTTGCTGCGGGCGGAAGAGGCCAATGACTGCTCTGTGGTTTTCTGAAGAAGGATTATGCCGAAGGGCTGAATCATGTCTCATCTGGTTACTTGGTTAATATTTCCATAACTTGGAGCCAGATTGTTGTGCAAGACCGGGCGAGATGTTGTGGTCGATGGCATCCCTCATCACCCTGTTTCTCGGTCCCGACAGCAGTCTCAGACCTGCGGTGCCGCATCCCGATCTGCCCTGTCTTGCTTCAAATCGGGAGAGTTTTGGGTTTGCTGAGGTCAGGAGAGGGGATTCTTGGGGCCACGGACAGGCAGGCAAAGAGAATGCATTTTTGGTGCCTGGGCTAGATCGTTGCGTGTGTTATTCTGCTCAGGTTTAAAATATGAAGGTAAGGCAACGCGGCGGCTGCCGGGAAGATATAATATATGAAGTGACGAAAAAGCGGCGCCTGCCGGTAAGCTATGTGGGGAGAACAGCATGGATCCACGGCCGAAATTCCTTGTGTGTTAGCATGTAGTGCCACTCAAATTGCTTTGCTGTGTATATGTGAATAAAAGCTTGGAAAATTTCCCCTCCAGAATGAATGCCTTGTTGAAATTATTTGAAAAGAAAAATAGGCCTCTATCCCTTCAACCGAATCGGCGTTCTCCGATCCTTCTTGCAGAATTACTTCGCTCTTTGCAACAGGGAATTCCTATAAAGAGAGGGAAATATGGGATTCATCAAGCTTGTAGCTCCGTCCTATTTCTGAGGTTTCTGCATAGTATTGTAATCTCCACTGCTTCATAAATTCTGATTGCTTTTTGCATGCCCGCTGTGTCTCTGCAACTGCCGTCAGCTGGGAAATAGAGGAGATCCAGCAATCTTTTTCCTTTTTTTAAAAAAAAAAATAAGTTGTAAAGACAGTAGAATGGCAATTATAATAATACATTGCTACTTTGTGTTTTCAGTGGTGGCCTGAAGGACAACGACGTGATTATAAGCATCAATGGACAGTCGATAAGCTCAGCCAGTGATGTCAGTGACATTATTAAAAAGGACAGTACGTTGAACATGGTTGTACGCAGGGGCAACGAAGATGTTATGTTAACAGTAATCCCTGAAGAAATCGAGCCCTAACCAGAAACATGAGCTGGATTTCATGTTTTCTTTTAACAGCGTTGGACTGCTTATATTCTCTCTGTGCTGGTACAGGAAACGTTAGACTTCTGACCAACATTCTGCTTGTTCAGTGGATTAGTATTGGCCAACAGAGTAACTTCTAATAGGTTTAAGGTGCAAAATCGTGTAATTTCACATACTCCAGACGATAATTTTTTTTTTCTTCCTTCTGTATTATGTATGCAATGTATTCTTTACTGGCTGTTACATTCCCTGCTTAACAAATCGACGTTTGCTTCCCTGTGTTGAATTAGATTTACCATTACTTCCGCTAAGATTTAAACAAAAACCCACGCACACAGTGTGTGTTGTGGTATTCAGGTATTTATAGGTTAGCCGCGTTTTAACTGGAAATGCCATTGTAAAGGAGTAGTTCGTTTAAAAGTAAACACAATTGGGAAAAAAGTTTGGTTTATAAACAAAAAGAAATCCCAACCACAATAACCCTTTGACGATCCCATGCAGGATTTTAATACTATGATATTTTCCTAGTGTTATTAAAAGGATTCAACAGTACTAATTCTTGTGAGTGAGTGATTCATTTTACTTCCCCTTGTGGGGTGTTTTTTTTCTTTGAACAGCACATCTGCCTGAACGGATGTCATGATGGTCTCCTTTTTATCAGCATAAACCGAAATGCTTATTTTCTCAGTATGTGCTTGTATTTGTGCTCTTGTGCATCTGCTTTTCCAAGCATGGCTGGCTTGAATTTGTTATATTGGCTGTTGCAGATTGCCTGTCCTCAAGGTGTTAATATATTTTCCTTATTGTCTTAATTACAACTTCACCAATGCCTGAAATCTGTTTGCCCACTGTAGAAATTGTCATATTGTAGGTGACAGATCCTTTACTGTTGTAGTTCAGGTATTAAGATGTTTGTAACTGGTTTAGATCTGGCCTTAAACTCTTTCAAATATGTTTTATTTCCAGTCTTGAGTGCTGGAGTGTGTATGGCAGCATCTGGTTTTGACCTGGGCATTGGGCATTCCTCTAAGAGACTAATCTTCATGCATGTATTTATGGATGCCCTTGAAGCTTGGGTGGTGAATGGGATTATCTTACTGTGAAGGAGAACAATCAACAAAATTTAATTACAGTGTAATTACTCACTGGGTAAACAATAGGCTAAGCAGCCTTGCCTTTCCTCTGTTGAAATGTGTATCTCAGAGAATAAATCCAAGGGCTATAGACAAATTTTGGTGACTGTCATTCCTAAACATATTCTTCTTTTGGAAACTGCTTCTTAGTAAAACTTGACTGGGTTGCTAGCAGTTTGTGGGCTTTTTTTAAAGAAAACATTTCATTCTACACAATTACAGCAAAAAATCTTCTAGATCAGGATCCCTGAGAGTGCTCCTTTTCCCTCCAGCCATATTTCAGTTCTGTTTCAGCCAGATTATCCCAATTTGGGGAGCTTCTCTATTCCCAAGCACCAGTGCCTGCCCTTAGTCATGATAAATTCACACAGCCATACACTTGATATGTCGGGACACCTCTTTACTAATTTACTTGTTCTGTCGCTGTGATAAATCACACGTCTGAAAATCTGCCGAGACGTTACGGTGCCAGACACTGAAGGGTCCACAATACTTTGTAGCATGAAAAATGCCAAGTAAAATGACCTCGCGGAGTTGCTTTGCATTCTGTTTGCACTGCAAGTTCTTCTTGCTGGTGTTGATGAATGTTTCAGCTGCCTGTTGAAGTGGTATTTTATTTTGTAGACCATCTATGCACTGCGTAGCGTGGTGACTTGCAGCTCTCGGCAACAAATAATTAAAAAAATCACCTACCTTCACTGCTACTGCCCCTTGCCCGACTACCAAAAATGAAGCTAAAGCCACAAAGCCAGGAAATTGTGTTCCAGATAGAAGTAATTTTTCATCTGCCTTTTTATTTCAAAACAAACGGTCACATAATTTACAAAGCTGCTTGATTCTCGTTGTTCCTATTGTTGGTTACTGTGATCTCTTGATATGCAAAGCCATTATTTTTTTTTGCTTGCTCTCTAGCTAGCTACTTCGGGCTTAACCATGATGTCCTTACGATGTCAACCAGCCCAGCACATCTTTATTCTTGGGCTTTGCATAGGTGCTAGTGTGAGATTTAAGTGCCTCAGGACAATGGTTCAGGTTTTCCCTGGGCAGTAGGAAAGAGGCAAATAAACTTGGCCTCTGTAAATGCTTTTCCTGTGCCACTGGGATTACTGAAATATTTGACCAGATTTCAAGCCCTTAGCTCCATCTAGTGGGATGTGAGACGGTCTCTTATTGCAGCCAGTTGTTTTCCATCATATACTTGAAGGAGGTTTTCTGATTTTTTTTTTTTTTTAAATTATTTATTTATAATTAATTTCTGTACATCAGCTATCAATATCCACATGCATACCCTGAAAAATGTCTAAAATTTCTAGTATCCAATAATATCTGCAGCTACCCAGGTGGTTTCTTAAAATTGTCTCTTAAATATTTTTAAATATTTAAACCAAGATTACTGATAAGCAGAGAAACAGAAGCAAAGTTTGTCTTTAATACTGTTAATGAGCATGTAGTTTTCCTGTTTTATTGGGTTATAGATTTGGAATGATTCTTATTCTTTGTTTCTTCAGTGCACAGTTCTTTCCAAAGTACAGTTGAAAGTACTTTGTTACTGAATAGCTTTGGCATAGTTTGTATAAATACCAGTTTCCTGGAAATTTTAGCAAGTGTTGGACACTAAATCAGAGAAATTGGACATTCTGGCTTGATTTTCAGTATTTTGGAATGTCTGCAGTGGAAACTGGAGTTGCTGCATATGTGATGCCGAGTAGATGGCTAAGTGTGGCTACACTCGGAGGTTTGAAAAGCTGGTTCACTTATTCCATGAGAGAAATGTCTTGAGCTGTAAGAGAAATAATCATGACTGACAATTGTCTGGTTTCTGTGGCTTGTATGTCAAGCAGTAAGGTTCTGTGGTTTCAGTACCAGAGGATTTTTTTTCCCTTTTTCATTTTTCCCGTCTCCCTACCCACAACTATCTTGTATTTTTAAGGAAACTGTAGTTTTTGAAACTGCATCTTTTCAAATTAACGCAGGAGAGACCTGTCTAGTAGGGTGCTGAATTACATAACACGTTCTTGTTGTATATCAGAAAAATACTGTAGAGGTGACTAGAAGTGCAGCTGCAAATATCCAAGAGAAATAGTGGTGATCAAGAGGTTGGTCATCACCAGTCCAGAGCAGTGAATGACGAGTGCCACCAAGTATGTATTTGCATGCGATGGTAGGTCACTGCAGGAGTCTTTTTTATTCTTATAATGGGAAAGAATAAATGCTCACTTGAAGTTCTGGGGATCTCCTTGACCGAATTATATTTGAGATTATTACTGCTGTTCCTAAATTCCTGTATTATTTTCCATTGTTTCCTCTTCCACCCAGAAAACGTGGAGCAGTCTTGGTATCTTTTACTCAGTTTCCCCTCCTCCTTTTGCTCTAATCCCCTCCCCATTAGGACTGTTGAGGACTGTCAGCAATAGCAAGCCCAAATTATACGCCACGCTGACATTACATCAGACTTTTAAGTTAGAATGTTTGGGGTTGGAAGAGACCTCTAGAGATCATCTAGTCCAAAACTCCTCCCAGAGCAGGGTGACCTAGGGCAGGTCACACAGGAACGTGTCCAGGCAGGTTTTGAAAGTGTCCAAAGAAGGAGATTCCACAACCTCTCTGGGCAGCCTGTGCCAGGGCTCCAGTGTTCCAGTGCACCCTCACAGTAAATAAGTTTCTCCTCATGTTGAGGTGGAACTTCCGATGTTCTAACTTAAACCCATTATTCCTTGTTCTGTTGCTGGGCACCACTGAGAAGAGATTGTCTCCTTCCTCTTGACACCCACCCCTCAGGTATTTATATACATCAGTAAGATCCCCAGCGAGATGTTGTGAGACTTTATTCACACCAGGAGGTAGAATTGTCCTTAGGGGATGGAAAGGAGCCAGGCAGAGGAGTGATGGCTAAAGGTCTGCCTCGTCTTGCTCTACCCTCCACTTTAGGATGCAAACCTCAGCTCAGCAGCCTCCCATCCAAAAATCCCACCAGCATCTAATAAAGTTATCTGGAGCTGGAAGGATTCATAGCATCACTCATAGCGTGAAGGCGATGGACATTTTTGGCTGTCTAGAAATGCGTAGCAGAAAGCTTTGTGGATTTTATGTTTGTAGCGTGGGTACGCTGTACGTCCGTACGTCCTGCACTGTGTGTCCAGCTGTGCTGGGCAGATGTCTGACACACACACCAGCTATTTTGGTACCCTCAGCCACCAAACTCCATTTTCTTGTGCAACGTGCTGGGAAGTCAAGGCTGGAGCCTCTGGGCCCCGGGATTTCAGCCAGTTTAGTGTCCTTGTACTGTTACTCTGTGGATATGCTTGATTTGTTATTTATTGCGTGAAATTACTGCTAAAAACCAGTGCATATGTAATTTGACTAACTGGACAGAGAAAGTGAGTAAGGAAGCTTGTCGCTTTAATCTATCTGCATTTTCTGGAGAGTTTTCCTCCAATCTTCATGGTTTGTTTAGTAGCCATGGTACTGCGGTGTCTGTCCCCATAAACTCTGTGAGGAAGTGGGTAATAACTAGGGATTGGTTAGAGAGAAAATGAGTCAGAGCTAAAGCATGAGAGTCAAATTTACTGAATTTGGTAAAGAATTAACTTCAGTAGCTTGGTAATACTTCATAACGTGCTGGAGAGGAAAATTAAATAATTTTTTTGTTCATTCCTTTTCTGTTCAGTGTTTATGCAGAGTGTGCAGTGACTTTTAGGAAGTCTGAAGGGTGAGTATCTCGTAGTGCTGCTGGAACACGCTCCCCGGGACATTTGTAGCTGTTGCTATAAGCAGTTGCAATTAACTGATCTCCTGAACCTGCTAGAAGGCCGCTGCTTACATGAATTGCCTTTGTACCATGGGTTTGGGTACAAAGTTGTCAATGCATCAAGAAGTGAATGTCTATGGGATCTCAGTCTGTGGCAACTGCTCGGTTTATCTGTACCTGTTGTAGCTGGCCAGCCACAGGCGTGGCTCAAGTGGTCTGGCTCTTCCATGAAGCAACTTCTCATGAACGACTCTCATAAATAGAAAATTTTTCAGAGCAGGATGAGATGAAGAGTGGTTATGGAAATCCATGTCAGTTAACTCTTATTTTTTAAAGTACGATTTTATGTTCACAGACTCATGGACAAATACATAAAAGTACCTTCCCTGAGTAATCAAAGCAGTTGGTCCACCTTACTAATAAAACCAGCCCAGTCTACCTCCTCTCTTCCATTCCACTGTTTTCATAATTTTAATTCACATTCACTATTTGGTTTTGGTTTGGGTTTGTTTTTTTTTTTCCCCCCTTGGGTTTATACTTTTAACTGCTATTAAACTTAACTGCTGAGCTCCTGGGGCAGAAGGTAGCAGTGGGGTCTTGCTGTCTTCTCCTGGCTGCCCCCCTTTTCCAAAGCCCCCGAAAGGTGAGAGAGCAACATCAACCCATGGGGTTGACCCTACAGCTGAGATCATGCAGAACACATAGGTCTTTATAAGAACCTCTGGTGAGGGAAGTCCACGAGAGGGCGAGTTGGTGCTAAAAACTCAACACTATCGGCTGTGGAAGCTGCCCAGGACTGGAATTATCAGGTACTTTTTGCTGGTGCTGGGTAGGGCAATGCTGAGCAGAGGGCACCTCTCACAGGAGAGGGATGATGCAGAAGGAAAAGCAGAAGTCTGAGCTGAGTGTCTGTTTAGAAAGAAGGGCTGAAAGTTGTTCTTGTAATAGAATTGATTCCAACTTTCTGAAGAACTGGGCAGGTTTGGCAAGGAAGGAGATTTTTTTCTGCATCTTGTGTGCGTTTGTGTGTCTGGCAAGGAAGGAGAGTTGACAGTCTGGACTGGAAAACTATGAAGTTTCAGGGTGCTGTGACTGGTTTAAAATCCTGTACAGGTTTGCTCGTAAAGGGAAGAAAAAACCCCAAACCTTGTAAGTCAGCCAGAAACAGGCAAATGTAACAGAAGAGAATATCTAGGTGTCACTCTGGTTCAGAACAAACCTGTAATAAAACACACCTATAATTAACTGAGGAATAAGAGTAGACTTCCTCACATCTGAATCAGAAAGCAGGGCCAGAGCTAGTATCTAGCTTGAAAAGAAGGATACCACTGAGGCCAGGGGAGGCTGAGAGATGATGCATCTCCTGTGTGATCCAGTCATTTCCACTTCAGTCAACCCTGAGGTTTTTGTAAATTTGCTGACTTCCAACAGCTGCACAGTAGGTTTTTTTCCTGACATTTAATAAGCTTTCAGGTTGTTGCAGAAGAGCTTGGCCGCTTACCCTGTCTGCTCTAAGCATGGACGTCGCATGTTGCCAGCTTCCTCTTCTCAACAACTTACAGTGTATTTGAAGACTTACTGCATCCTTCCCCTTGGGGTGTTTTTCCCTCTGAAGACAGAGGACAGTTGCCCTCAACAATTGTTTTAATCTCTTTTTATCTCAGGTCACATTTTCTACACCTGTCCTCATTACTGAGCTCTTCTCAGTTGATTCAACTCCTTCTTGAAGCAGAGTGCCTGGCCAGGGGACATCACTTGGAGCCATGTGGATGAAGTGCAGCCACACATAATGGTCCAGCTGCAGCTTCTAGCAGCTCAGGAGAGACTGAAAACTCACTTATCTGCGTCTAGCAGTGGACTGATTTTATATAGGAAAATATTTATTTTTTAACTCTGGCTTCAATCTGTAAGGGTTTGAAATTCCAGCCTACTTTTGGCACCTAGTTCCCCTCTCCAGGAGCTGCTCACAGTGCTCGTGTAAGCCAAGAATCTGTGGCACCATCCAACTAGACTTATTTATGTTAAATAAAGGGATAATGGTTTTAAACTACAAGAGGGTAGATTTGGACTGGATATAAGGAAGAAATTGTTTACAATAAGGGTGATGAAACACTGGAACAGGATGCCCAGGGAGGTGGTGGAGGCCCCATCCCTGGAAACATTCAAGGTCAAGCTTGATGGGGCTCTGAGCAACCTGACCGAGTTAGAGATGTCCCTGCTCACTGCAGGGGATTGGACTAGATGACCTTTAAAGGTCCCTTCCAGCCCAATGCATTCTGTGATTTAGTAGTATCGTTTTGATGCGGTGTGGATACGTAGTAATAAGTCTATGAATGCATAATACAAGTTATGATGTTTTAAAACAAATTATTAATCATTTTCAAGAAGAGTTATTGCGCACTTTGTTTTATGTGTGATTTCATGGGAATAGGGAGGCATTTGTGTCTCATTTCTCATTGTTCACATCGTCTCAGCAGTGAAACATTATCAAAGAAGCTTCCATTTACTGCTCTGTTCTACATAGCCTCCAATGTTAAATTACATTTGGTATGCTAAGATATATATACTATCCATATTACTGCAAACAACACGTTTTCTGGTGGGATAGTTTTCTTCTGCTCTTAGGTACTTCTGCAGGCTGACTGGGCTGACTGAACAGGTCTCATGTAGCTCTGACTCCCTTTTTCTTCAGCTGTCTCTCTCACAAGTTAGGGCATACACACCACCTCTCATATTTGTATCTGCAGTGGACTTTTTCTTGTAGCTGCAGCTATACCACACAGCTGTTGACCATCAGTTAAATTGGAGATTGAACTTTCTCTTCTTTATCACTGAACTTCTAGACTTGCTTAAACAGAAATCAAGTGGTAAAAGTTTTATTGTTAAAAGTCTCATTTATTTTGTCTGTCTTGATCAAGATGTTGTGATATCCAGATGTTACTGTGGGGAAATCTTTACATAGCTTTCATAGAACCCTCAGATAACTATAACATGCTGTTAATGACTTGCTTTATGCAACTGTAAGTCTTGTTATTTAGAATCAACCATTAATTGTTATGTTTCAATATCATAATTGCCTGTGCAAACCTCTTTGGTCAAAATTGCATCTTCATGTGACATTGTGTTAACTATGCTGCTACTACTAAAACTTGAAATTTACACTCATTACAAGAACACAATTCAAGCTACCAGACAGGAGGTCAGCTTCTGGATATCAGGATGCCTACTTTGAAATTGAGTTTATGGCAATTCATTTTCTTAAGTCTGTTTTCTTTGCCTGCATTTCTCCCAGGCAATAAGATCTCAGAAGGGCTAATACAGTTTTTCTAAGATGAACTGATTTCTCAGTCAAGTGTATGTAGGTTCTTGAATGGAAGTGGGCTTTGTTCAGGAAGGCAACAAGACAAGAAGGTTCTGGTGGGCTTTGCAGAAGTCAGACAGTCTTGTGTTTGCAGAAATGCATCATATAATGACTTTTTTCTTTTTTCCTTTTCATGTTGTTTGAGTCATTCTGTGGTATCTCTTCCATGTGAAGAGAACTTGGTGAAGGTACACTGTTGTTGCAGGTGTCATTGGATGAGACTTGGAGCAACCTGGTCTAGTGGGAGGTGTTCCTGCCCATGGTCGGGGAGTTGGAACTAGATGATCTTTAAGGTTCCTTCCAACATAAACCTTTCTATGACTGAAAATGAAGAAGATCAGCATGATACCGGACAGATGCCTGTTGCAACGAGTGGGGTGACACCGCCTTGGAGTTCCCCAGGGACTTATTCAAAGGGTCAGGCAGGGCTGGTTGGTGATATGTTTTTTTCTGGGAGCATTTTACTCTGAGTTTTACCTGACACATCATTATTGTGATATGCTTCCTGTATGTTTTTTAATAAAATGGCAGATGCAATTCTCATAGCTGCTGCCCCACAGGGTATTGCATTGGTATCTGCTTTTGGGGATTTTCTGTTTCTGAATCAGACACTTGCCAGCCCTCAGCCACATCGGGGATACTGTGCTTCCAGGAAAGTCTCCTTCAGCAAAGAAACATAATAAATTTATTTAAAACAAAGGCCACAGAAAATTATTAGCAGATACGGTGCAGTTACTCCAAAGAACAAGGAATGGGGAGTGACAGGGAAACCCAAGGCAGAGAAAAGTGCCTTAATCTGATCCCAAACCTCCTGTAGAAGGGCAGTGCAGGGGCAAGGAGAGCTGGGACTGTCTCCACCAAGAACATCAGCACCAGACTGGAGCCATGGCCAGGCTCTGGTCCTTCACAGGGGAAAATTTTATTTGGCTGCAGTTGGTCATTTATAGCTTTGGTAAATGTTTGGGCTGTTCTGAGTGGGAGACTCCCAGAATGCAACTGTAAATGTACAAATTTCTAGCATTTGGTGCTGGAAGTTTTGTGTCTGAATATTTCTCTGAGGACTCAGGAGGCTGGAGGACACTTAGCAAGTACTATGTGGTATTTTGGAAAACATGTTACAATAACAAAGAACGACCCAACTGCAGTCTTGTTTTCTACCACTTCTGATTTTCTGAGAAAGAGATCAATTTTTGCATACAAGTTGCATGGAATGATGAAATGTTTCAAATGGAGATTTTATGTAGATAAAAATGCCTAGACAATCCTGCATGAGTGAAAGACGCAATTTATTCTTCCCATTACCTATAGATCCTTGTATATAATGTGTGAATATTTTATCACTAGTTCTTTAGGGAGTTATTTTCAATTATGGCTGGTTTCCAATATAAATTAGGTAATTATAAAATCGTGAATACAAAGTTTCTAGAGTGCAGCTCTGCATTTGAACTCCGTTTTGCTGTTTCAAAGAGCATCATCTATAACAAAGAATTTTTCCAAGCAATTTGTTGTTCATATATGGGGGGTCTTCTGCAAGAATGCAGGAACGGGGTCCTAGAAAATCCAGGAAGATCTTATTTGTTGTCCACATCTGCTGTGGGATCGACCCTGCATAACAGCTTATGTCTATGGCTTACTGCCTAAGCCAGACACCTCTGTGAAATTCATACAAATCCTTATCATACTGTTGTCTTCATGGTATAATTAATGCTACAGCCTGATCTAGCACTTCACTGTCAGCCAAAAGCAATTCTGGAAAACAACTTGAAAGTCCCATGTCTTGTTTTTGAGAATAGTTGTTGGGGTTTTGTGTTGTTTTCTTTTTCTTTGGCTATAAATAATGTCAAATGAGAGCCATGTAACTTTTTAGGTAATACCATAGCTCTTCTTCGTACCAGGAAAAGGTGCCAATTTATCTGCTTGCATTTCTGCAGGAAAAAAAAAAAGACAACTGGCAACAACAGGAAGTGTACATCACTGGGGCTAACAGTGCCTTCCTGGGGGTGCTGTGTGGCACAAACATCTTGCAGGCTGCAGGGTGGTCAAAGGGCTGTCACTCCAAGAATGCCCGGCTGCAACCCTCTTGCTCCAGACTGCAACAGCCCTGACTCCTCCTCAGGGCACCTACAGCTCTGCTGTAGGAGTTGGGAAGGTGACTTGGCACCAGTTTGTCCCTTCAGGTAACCATCTGGTCATCCTGGGCTCTGAGAAGAGGCTTTGAGAAGCTGACATGGCATCAGTCTTCACTATCTGACTGCAGCTTCCAGAAGACAAACCCCATCACAGCCACTAGCCAACTGTAAGTGTTCTCCTGCTGTTTTCCCAAAGAGCAATAAATATTGTGGATGGTACATGCTGGACTGAGATACTGGGAGATACTCATCTGCCCAGGCCATTAGTAGGAAGTGTCTAGAAAGATCTTTGAAGAAGTTGGCACCTGAAGAGGAGCTGTGCTTCCTTGTTCCGTGCCCATGGCTGCCTGCATGAGCTGGGCTGCTGCAGCTCTGGTGACCACCCATCCCAAGATGGGACACAGCAGAGGCAGAGCACAACGCTGGTGGCAATGGAGCACACCGCATAGGAGCCCTCAATGCAGAGCAGTTTTGTTTTGGTGACCCCGGAGAGTGCGTTTTCATCCTTAGCACTGATTTTGTGTGATCAAGGCAGTCCCTGGACTGTGGCCAAGGTGGGTGGAAATGGATTTCGATGGCGGTTCTCACGTCAGCTCCACGGAAGTCAACAGACCTTTGATGCCTTTATTGCTACATTTATGATGTTTCGACAAAGAAGCAGGAAAGCCAGGATAACTACAAAGATGTTGTGAGGTTACGCAGTGAGAAAATTAGAAGGGCCAAAGCGCAGCTAGAACTTAATCTGGCTACTGCGATAGAAGACAATAAAAAGTGTTTCATCAGCAACAAAAGGAGGGCAAAGGAGAACCTTCATCCATTACTGGATGCAGGAGGACATAGTGACAAAGGATAAGGAAAAGGCTGAGGGATTTAAGGACTTCTTTGCCTCAGTCTTTGATAGTCAGACCACTTGTTCTCAGGGTACTGAGGCCCTTGAGCTGGAAGACAGGGATGGGGAACAGAATGAAAGGGAAATGGTCAGTGACCTGCTGCTCCGCTTAAACACGCCCAAGTCCATGGGGCTAGACGGGATCCACCCAAGGGTACTGTGGGAGCTGGTAGAAGTGCTCATCAAGCCACTTTCAATAATGTGTCAGCAGTCCTGGCTAACCAGGGAGATCCTGGTGGGCTGGAGGTTAGCAGATGTGATGGGAGGAGGATCTGGGGAACTGCAGGCTTGTAGGTCTGACCTTAGTGTGGGGGAAAGTTATGGAGCAAATCATCCTGAGTGCCACAACATTCTCTTGGAGAAACTGGCTGCTCATGGCTTGATGAGCATACATTTCACTGGGGAAAAAACTGTCTGGGAGGCTGGGCCCAGAGAATCATGGTGAATGGAGAAGTCCAGTTGATGGCCTTCACAAGTGGTGTTTCCCAGGGCTCAGTATTGAGGCCAGTTCTGTTTAATATCCTTGTCAATGATCTGGATGAAGGCATCAAGTGCACTTTTAGTAAGTTTGCAGATGACAGCAAGTTGGATGGGAGTGTTCATCTGGCTGAGAGTAGGGAGGATCTGCAGAGGAATCTGGACAGGTTGGATCTATGGGCTGAGGCTGTTGTATGAGGTTCAACAAGGCCAAGTGCTGGGTCTTGTTTTTGGATCACAACAACCCCACGCAGACATATAGGCTTGAGAAGGAGCAGCTGGAAAGCTGTCTGGTCGAAAAGGATCTGGGAGTTCTGGTGGACAGCCTGTTGAAGATGAGCCAAGAGTGTGCCTGGGTGGCAAAAAGGCCAACAGCATCCTGGCCTGGATCAGGAATAGTGGGGCCAGCACGCCAGAGATGTGACTGTCCCTCTGTTCTCAGCACTGGTTACTGCACCTCAAATCCTGTGTTCAGTTTTGTGCCCCTCACAACAAGAGGGTCATTGAGATTCTGGAGCATGTCCAGAGAATGGCAAAGAAGCTGGCGAAGGGTTTAGAGAACAAGTCTTATGAGAAGCACCTGAGGGAACTGAGGTTGTTCAGCCTGGAGAAACGGAGGCTGAGGGGAGACCTTACTGCTGTCTACAACTACCTGAAAGGAGCTTGTAGCAAGGTGAAGATTGATCTCTTCTCCCAAGTGCAAGTGATAGGACAAGCTGAAATGGCCTCAGGTTGCACCAGGGGAGGTTTAGATTTGGTATTTGGGAAACGTTTTTCACCAGAAGGGTTATTAAGAACTTTAACAGGCTGACCACGGAAGTGCTGAAGTCACCATCCCTGGAGGTATTTAAAAGATGTGTAGATGTGGTCTTTAGGAACAGTGTTTAGTGGTGGACGTGGCGTTGCCAGGTTAACAGTTGTTCTTGATCTTAAAGTTCTTTTCCAACCTAAACAATTCTATTATTCTATGATTTAAAAGCTTAGGATACTGGAGAAAGCAAGACTAACTTTCTTGGGTATAATTGGAGCTGTGAATGGCCAAACCAAGCTACTGTTACAGCCTCTTGCTTTGGAACACATTCAAAACTTCCTGAGGGAAGACACCTAGATCAGACTTCAGTGCCTTTTGACTCATCAAATTACCACTGTCATAAGGCAACTACATGCAACTGGGGGATATTTTTCTGAGGAAGGTTTTTGAAGAAGTGAGCTAAAAGATAACAGAGATTGAGGGCGGAACTGGATGAACTTTCGATGATTCACAAGTGCTTAATATTTAAGATCAAAGTACGTGAAGTAGCAAAAAGGGCTGTAATAAATTTCTGCTGTCATGAAACTACAACCTACATAATTGCAGCAACCCTCCAAATTTGTCCATAATTTCCCCTTCTTTTAAATACTGGTGAATGAATAGACAAGATAGGAACATCCCTGTAGCAATGTTTACACTGTTTTATTTACACTTGGGTCAGAATTTTTTGCCCACCATTCCTTGGTTATGTACAGTGAGTCTCCTCCACCTATCTGGAACTCAAAGACTGGAACAGACTGTCGAGGGAAGTGGTTGAATCACTGGTTTGGGATATATTTAGAAGGCATCTAGATATGGTGCTCAGGAATGTGGTTTAGAATGGACCTGGTAGAATTTGATAACAGTTGGGCTTGATCTTGAAGGTCTTTTCCAAACATTATGATTTTATAATTCTATTTACCAAATCTCAAACTAAGTCAAATGGCGTAGTCACTGAAGTGCTCTTAGTAAATACAAATAATGATTGTTAATAACTAACACCTACTTTTACTTTTTTTTTTAATTATTCTTTCCTTAAGTGCTCTGCTAATTCTCGTTTGACAAACCTTGTGTTAGTATTTATTTCTCCTGCAAGGTTTCTTGTCAGTTTGGTAAACGCCCATATTATTACTTAGCTCAGGTTCTTGGTTCAAAACCACAATAATCTTTCTACGCTGTATGGTGGCAGCTACAAAGGGCACAATGGAATAAGTCAATGGCTATTGTCTTGTTCTTTTTAAAGAGATGACTCACTCATTCTTACAACAAGACAGAGTAGATTCATTGTGTTGCTGTATTCATGTGAACCAGGCAACGCCAAAGCCAAAGGCAGTTGCAGCACAGTGAAATCCTTAGGAAAAAATATATAGATCATGTAGGGTTTCCAATAGGGCCTTTTAGGGGTTTTTCTGGCTTTTAACCTCTGACAGGAGATAACATTCCTGCAAGAGACACAGCGTTGAGCAGCACAATTTAGAGATCTGCTGTTCATGTCACAAGGTTGGGAGTCTTTAGGAAGACCTTGCGTGAGCTGGGGAAATCATCAAAACCAGCACTGGGACTTGTATCTTTGGCAATCAAGACCTTTGGATGAGTTGGCTTCTTTAGGATTAGAGGCATTAAGTAACTTTAATGTGTTTTTTTCTCTCCCTTAAAACCTCAGGTGCTTCTCTGCACATACCCTTGAAACACAAATATGATGAGACATGAGACTGGAATCTAGTACCACTGTTATGTCACAAAAAGAAATTCTTACTTTATTGGCTTCTGAATATTCTTAAACACCAAGCATATTAAAAATTAAGCCACATGCTTTTTTTAATCCAGTAGCATTCCAAGTAAACAAAATGTATCATTTTTTAAGTAGCTTAATTCAGCTTTTTCTTTGTATTTCTATGTTCAAAAGGAAGAAAAATTGTTTTACAATATTTTTTTTGGATGATGACAAGTTCTAGCAGGTATACAGGATGAATAAAAAGTCCTTGACAAAGATACAATGTTGTGGCCAGAGAATTAGTTTTAATTGCATTTTCAAAGTTCATGGAGTCATTAAAAGATTTCAGAAATATGCTATTGTTATCAAGCTGTGAGAATAAAAAGGAAAAATATGGAGGCTAGCTAAAACCAAACACAGAAACACGTTCTTGAAAGCAGCTGGAATAGTTAAAAGCATTTAGACAAAATTATGTATTCAGGTCACTTTTAGATTTCTGTAAAAGGGCTTTGCTTTTATCAGTTTGTATCAGCTGTAAAGTATCATAGAAGTTGAATAACCCATTAGAAGTCGATTGGCACTGAGAAGCAATCACTGTGAAACTGCTCAATGAGTGATTTACTTTCTATGACTTAACGCTGGAGTGATCTTTCACACAGAAAGAAATGCTTCTTACTTTCCTAGGGTTTATACGTAAATCACGCAGCACACACCTGTAGCACAACACCTCTGATGGGCTCTCTCAGTTTTGAGCACATGTAGCTTTTTGTGCATCCAGGTGATTTTGCATACTAATCAATTATTTTCCTTTAGCAGTTCCCTTCGGTAACTAGTAGCATGATTTCCTTCCTGCTGGTCCTTCTCCTGGTCTGGAAGCAAGGGCCAGGGCATGAAGGTGAAGATGGTAAGGCTGAAGGGAGTTGAAAGTCTTGGAGCCAAGTTGTCTTCTCAGTTCACACCTTCTCTTTCAGTAGCTGGATGTCTCAGGCTCCCCCACATCTGGTATGTTTTAACTCAGTAAAGCTTAGAAAGGAAACTGGCATTACTTGGAGACTAAAAACACTTCAAAGAAGTAAGGATGGTTTGAATAGAGGAATATAAAAAGAGGCTGGAAGACAAAATCGAGGCTTGAGGATCAGATATAAAGCAGCAGGAAAGAATGCAGCTGCAAGGTAGTTTAAGATGGGAGCAGATATGGCCTGTAAGAAGCATTCACTGAGGTTGTACTTGTGCTTTTCCAGAAACCCCTCAAATACAGGCTGCTATGACTGTTGAGGACTTTCATTATGTGACCAAAATGCACATGTATCATGTCACAGAACGTCCCTAGGTTGGAAGGGACTTTAGAGATCATCTAATCCAACCTCCCTGCTATGGGCAGAGGCATCTCCAACTAGATCAGGCTACTCAAGGCCTCATCCAACCTGGTCTTGAACACCAAGGGAGGGGGTGGCCACAACTTCTCTGGACAATTTATTCCAGAGTCTTGCCACCCTCATACCAAAGAATTTTTTCTTAAGTTCCAATTTAAATCTATTCTCCTTTAACTTAAACCAATTTCCCCTTGACCTATCACTGGACACTCTTGTAAAAAGTCCCTCCCCAGCCTTCCTATAGGTTCCCTTCAGGTACCGAAAGGCAGTTATAAGGTCCCCCCAGAGTCTTCTCTTCTCCAGGCTGAACAATCCCAGCTTCCTCAACCTGTCTTCATAGCAGAGGTGCTCTAGCCCCTGGATCATCCTTGTGTCCCTCCTCTGAACACGCTCCAACAGATCCACGTCCCTCTTATGGTGGGGACACCAGAACTGGACGCAGTATTCAAGGTGGGGTCTCACAAGAGCAGAGTAAAGGGGGAGAATCCCCTCTCTTGACCTGCTGACCACGCTTCTCTTGATACATCCCAGGATGCGGTTGGCCTTCTGGGCTGCATGAGTGCACTGCCGGCTTGTGTTGAGCTTCTCATCTATCAACACCTTCAAGTCCTTCTCTTTAGGGCTACTTTCAACGCACTCTGTGCCGGGTTTGTATTTGTGCCTGGGATTGGCCCGACCCAGGTGCAGGACCTTACACTTTGACTTGTTGAAGCTCATGTAGTTTGCACTGGCCCATTTTTCAAGCCTGTCAAGGTCCCTTTGGCCGACATCGCTTCCCTCAAGTGAGTCCACCGCACCGCACAGTTTGGTGTCTTCGGCAAACTTGCTGATACTTACTTGTATCATGTCATTAGAGACATGCAGTCTGGTCATATGACAGGATAGTGGCTTGCAACCTTGAAGACCACTTGTACATCCAGGCACATCCCTGGAAGACAGCTGTGCTACATCATCTCTGTTGAACCCTGGCTGTCCAGGATCTGCAAATGTGGGAAATTCTTTGAAAATGGCAGATGCACAGAACATGAGTGTTCCAACATGTATGAATTACATTTCAGTAATTAACTATAAGCACTGTGAGATTCTGCTGGACGTTGCCAGCTGTCTCTTTCATGCTTTGTCCTGCTTTTGACACGAGTTTTGCAGTCTTACTGGACACCACCAGTCCCAGTGTCAGAGGTGCAAACTGAACAGCACACAGAAATTAGAGATGAGCAGACTACAGATCTACAGGAGAATTTCTGTCAAAAAAGGGAGTGGGCAATGAGAAAGCAAATACAGTAAAACTGCAGAAGAGGTGAAAATAGCATGAAGTGCTATTAAAATAAGAAGATAATTGCTAGGCACAGTAAAAGAGGCAAGACTAGACAGTTGGTTTAGGCATGACCAAATCAAATGATGTGGTCTGCCGCTGGAGCTGGTAATGCATCACTTGAAATCTTGATAGAAAAGTACTTATGAATTTAGTAGAATATGTGTTCATCTTTTACTATGTGTACTGTTAACAAGAAGTGTAAACAGCTCTATAAAAGGATTAAGGGCATATATTCAACTCTACATACCAGCCAGGGGCAGTCCACACCAGCAGCTGCCATATAGGTGTGTGGAGAATAGTGCAGGTGTCTGAAATGCCCAGCCTCAAGAAAACCATCAAAAGGCTGTGCATAGTCTTATTTCGGTCTGATTAAGCCTGAACAAGGAAAGAAAAATCACTCTACACTATCCAATATGGTTGTACCTAGATTTCAAACTCAAATGTGCTGACAACCAGTGGTCAAAATGAGATTACATACAAGCTAAAACTTGGCTATTGGCTTATCTGCTACACGCAAAAATAATTGGTTCAAAATGGAGAACAGGATTCAAAAAATGGGATGCCACTGCAGACTTTCAATTCAAAATTTCTTTAGCTTTTCCAGTTTGCTTTGTGGATATGAGACCCTACTCACCCAGGGCACTATACAAATGTCAGACTTGGGTACAGCTAATATACAGGTTTATTTCAACTATATACCACTCAGTGTTTGGTGGTTTGGACCTGCATTTTTTTTATAGAAGTTACTCAGAAGATATAACATCTGTTCTTCATGTATGACAGTATAGTTTAGTGAACACTCATTCCGGTGAACAACTGACCTCTGATAGAAGATATCGTGAGTTAACGGAAGCTGATTTTCTTAGACAAATTTCTTTAGGTTTCTTGTGCCTGCTGTCTTTTGTATTATGGTAAGACAACTTCAATCCCATGTGTTCTGTCTCAGTATTATGTCGTAAAGAGCTGAGGCAAAAGTTTCCGTTTCCTCCTAATGTGAGAATGGATTGCTGATACGTTACTAGGAATGCAGCCTTATACATCGGATTGTTTACAGGTTTTTATTGTAATTTATTTTGGAGCAAACTGCTGCTCTGTTGTCATTACATGCAATAGAAAGGAGAGGTAATCTAAGGTGTATTTTAAACCCAGTACATCGACATTTTAACAGCAGCAAACCTAAGGTGTCTGTTATCACATCTGAAACCTGACGTAAGGTCCTGATATAAGTTATAGAACATTTACCGGAAGTATCAGAAATACACCTGTAATCTGGAATTGCTGAGGCTCAGCAAGAACTCTGACAGCCAAGTTTTTGTTAAAGAACCATGCTAGCAGAGTTAGTTGTTGTGGATAAATTTAACCACAGAACATTCAGTCCTTCTCTGTTCTTGAAGCTCTTTGATGTCACCCATACATTTTCCTTTCACGGTGTATCAAACTAGCTAAGGCTGGATGATCCAGAGATTCTCTAGTCCATCCCTTTGCTAAAAGCAGGGTCAAAGATAGCAGGTTGCTCAGGACTATGTGTCTCACCAATGCTGAGCAGAGGGGGAGCATCACCTCCCTTGGCCTCCTGGCAGCACTCCTCTTAACGCAGCACCAGCATGCCAGTGGCCACCTTTGCTGCAAGAGCACATTGCTGCCTCATGGTCAGTTCCTTCACCAAGAGCCGCAGGTTCTTTTATGTGAAACTGCTTTCCAGCGGCTTGGGGTCCTTGGTTTGTACAAATACCTTATTTTTTTTCAAAATTGAGAGACAGGATTATGACCCCATAGCCCCTTTCCAATGACAGTGGGTGATCACATCACTGAGTACATGGCATTGTTTTTGCTTTTGTCAGGAAGATAGGAACAGCAAAGCTGTGAATAACAATGTTCAAGCTTATATTTCTCTATTAACATAAGAATACAATCAGTTGTATTTACCATTGTCCTCTGGTTTGTTTGCTCTTCTCAGCGACTGCTTTGACAGCTTCTGATTCCAGTTCTGGACTCTGACCTTTTGTCTTTCCTTCCTCTATTCTAGCTCTGCAAACCCTGGCAGAAACATGACTCTCTATTCCCTTTGTCTCTAGGCCCAGGCTGTGCTTTTCTGCAGAAGGAAGGTTGGAATACACCAGCAGAAATCATGAGTTACATCAACTGTTGAGGTTTTGGAGCTGTTTGTATCATAGCCAAAATGAACAGATAGGTACAGCCTGAATGAAGTGTAATGAGTAGAATATTAAACCCAGAATTGATGAGGCAAAGCAGCAGAAGTGCAATATAGTGACTTCAGTGAACAGATTAGCAGGGCAGGATTATGGGCTGGTGTGCCCTAAGCAATCTGTATCTCTGTTGAGCCTTCGCTTAGACCAACTAAGGAAACCAGTTCAACAGGACTTTTGATTTTATTTCAGCCCATACTTCTTTCCCTTTTTATAAACTTTGTGATTCAAAGGATTGAAGGAAGTCTTGTTGGCAAATTCAGCTAAGGAGTATAGCAGTAGATTGAGGACAGACATTGGTAAAGCAGAACAAGCTCAAGAGAAGGCTCCCAGATGAGGTCTACTTAGGATATGTTATAAATAGCTGACATTAATTTACTTTTGATGCCTGACATAATCCCACTTGTGATGTGTAGAAGAAGCAGGGAAACAAGCCTGTAATTTCAAGTGGAAAGCATCAGAAATATAAAAATTTATGATACCAAAGATTTTTGCTGAAGGATTTATCGGAAACGCTGCTATGTTTGCTGCCTCACCTTGCAATGTGTTACAATATGCTTAACTAATCATTAGCTACAAGTAATAAATTAATATAATTGGAATAATGGGGGCAAAGAAACATATAGATTTCCCCGCCTGGTTCCAAAGATAATGCTTGGCCTGGATATGAATTTAAGATAATTTATAATAAGGGCAATAGCACAAACTTAACAGGGAATGGGATAATTGTTCTGTTACAGTCAGGTAGCCATAAAAATATTGCATAAGAAATCAAACATATCATGGGCCGGGCTGGCCTTGACACCCTCACTTTTCTACAGGTGTAGAGTATAAATTCTGATGTTCTGCTTTGTTGGCGTCTCTTGACAAGATGGGTACTACCAAGAACTTGCTGTGGTTACTTCTCTTAAGAGCGATACTCCTGGATGCCACCTCAGGTAAGCCACTTAAAATCTTTTAAAAATGTTCTTCCAAAACAGGTAGGAAAAGGGGGAGGAGGTGTCTTACTCCTCTATATTGATTCCATACGTGTAAGTCATGCTAATATAGTCAACTTTGTGCGAAGATTAGCAGTATGACAGGCTGAAATTTGATAGCATCATGTTGTCTTATGAAAAATATAAACCAATCAATATAATGATTAAATATCATTCATGCTAAAATAATTTTAGTGCAATGAAACTAATACAGCACTGGTTTTTAGTAGTGTCTTGTAGCATAGATGAAAGCAAATTAAAAAGAAGCACAAAACTACAATGAAAATACTACTGAAAATTTTGTTCCTCTAATTCTGTGGTTTTCAGTACGGAATTAAGAAGGACTGTAGTTTCTTTAGCTGCAATGCATATTGGCTTTAAAAGACTTTAAATTCAACCTTGCATATGCACATGGAGTCACACAATACTTATTTAACTTTGTATAACTTAATGGAAGCGCAATAATAAGATACAGTTGCTATCCTGAATGGTATCACAGAGTCCCAGAGGTGTGCATTTTGCTCGCACTTTCATAGAATCATAGAATCATAGAATGGCCTAGGCTGGAAGGGACCTGAGAGATCATCTAGTCCAACCTCCCTGTTTTGGGCAGGGACGCCACCTCTTGACTAGACCTGGCAGCACATGGGAACACACAGGAATCTCCCTTAGATTCTCCTGCATGTGCAGTAAAATCCTAGAGACTGTAACAGAATCACAGTGTGGCTGGAAAAGACCTCTGAGATCATCAA
>NW_009697313.1:33119-58384 GCF_000703405.1 Apaloderma vittatum | reverse complement strand
GTTGCTGAGGGAGGTGGTGGAGTCACCATCCTTGGGCGTGTTTAATAGACGGCTGGATGGGGCACTTCAGGAGATGGTTTGGTGTTAGGCTGGTGTAGGGCTGTAGGTTGGACTTGATGATCTTAAGATCCTTTCCAACCTTTATGATTCTACGATTCTATGCCGCTGTTCACTGTAGCAGGCTTGGACTAGATGACCTTTAAAGGTCCTTTCCAGCTCAATGCATTCTATGATTCTATATAAGCATTCTTTTTACCATGAAGTAACATAACTGATTTTACATAAAGTTGCTCATGCTTTAGTGGACTAGTTGTGTTTACTGCATGATCCAGACACAAGGAATGATTTCAAAAAACACCATTCCTTTGTTGGGCCACTGCTGAGGCAGACACTCTGTTAAGCTTTCCCGTGTTTCAGGAGCACCATACCGACTCCCACAGGCATCCTCGAGGTGTAATGCACACAGCCCACAGTCGACATCTCAGTGCATTCTGTCGTGTGATGAAGGATGGAGGAGGCAAAGAATCGGAAGTTGTACACAGCTCGAGGGATGTCCATTGTTCTAGCAACTGTAATAGTTTTCCCTGAAACAAAATCAAGGACACCACTGTGTTATCATATGTAGAAACAGTGCTTTAAGCTCTAGATCTTAAAACTTTAATCTACTCTGAAATCTGATTTGCATGCTTTTGGGGAAACATTTTTTGTCCTGCATCCAAGTAATTTGCAGCATATAGTGCACTATCGTGCAACCAGTCAATAAAAACAGCTCTTGTCTAGTAATGCATTCCAAATACCTAACATCTGAAGTCAAACTCAGCAATTCTGAAAAGCAGTAATACCTCAGGAATACAAAATCAGCAACGTCTGCAAAGTTCATGTACATCAACTCCAATTTGCACCAGCAGCTAAAAATTGGGACCATATCCCTCATTTCAATATTCAGTAAGATGCTCTGCGTTTGAGATTAACAGTTCCAATTTTTACCCTGATCCTTTGACTCTGCTTGTGCAAACGCTTCCAGTTCATGTTCAATCAGGTCTGCCAATTTGTTTAGGATCTGAGATCTCTCCAATGGACTTTTTGAAGACCAAATTGGGAAGGCAGCTTTCGCAGCTCTGACAGCAGCTTCCACCTAAAAAAAGGAAAAACATGATAGTGAATATTAATGGAAGACCTTAGAAAGAGTATCAAACAATAAGCAGATGAACTCATATTTAAGAGGCTAGTAATCCAGAGTTGTGACAAATGATAGCTTCTCCATTTTCTGAGAATTCAAAACATTGTTTTTTCTTGATACTCTATTTCACTGTAATTCTTGCTTTTCTCTACATTCCAGCAATGTGTGGGTAACCCTCCAGGTCTGGAGGAAATGCCAGACTCGTCAACTGGCAGCAGCAAGTGCCACTGGCCAAACCCATGCAGATTCTTGTTTCTCACGAGGGAAAGTGCAAAGCGTCTCCCAAAGCAAATATAGCCTCAGCCTAAACATCCACATCCTTACAACACAAGCCTTCAGCCACACCGGGCGCTGACGGAAGGGATTGGGGAAGGCCCTGTTAGCCTTTGATTTCCTCTTCCTTTTTCCTCAGCTCTTTCAAGCAAGGACTAAGAATATGTTTATAGAGTAGATACCCAGAGAAAAATTTTAATCATACCAGATCACAGCCAAAAACACATCAATGCCCTCACACAGACAAAAAAATAAAAAATAGCTCTTTTCTAAAACTCTTGGGGTTTATTCAGTTCAGATACTTAATAAAGTCTAGATATATGAAAGATCATTATATGCATTTCATATAGACGTATACCAGTCTCGCCAGTATTTTGCCTGAGGTATACATAACTACTGCATGGCTCTTCAGCCTGACCTTTCTGACTAATGGCAGAACACGACCACTCTTCTGAAGCAGACTAGGCTTCAAAGGATTAAAATTCACCAAAAAGCACTGTCTTCTATCAATCATTTCCTCTGGGCTCTTAAATGAAAGTCATCTGTATCTATTGATTTATAAGTGGTTCCTTCTCAATGTCGTTTACCAGTCTGGAGATGTTTACCACCATCCGTCCATATTTTAATTTACTGCCCTATTTCCCAATTCTTGCTTCCTACGTGTCACTTCTTAACTGCTTCCAATGTCTTTTAGCCAAAGCTGTCTGAGTTGGTTGCCCATCACTTTTGCTTATAAATTTCTTCAGTTTTTGGAAATCTGCCCAAGACAATAACTAGGAGGGTGCCAATATAATAATAGTCAGATAATTCGGATCTCGCCTAATGTTATCATCAGTTCCTGTGCACTCACTGAAGACTCCTTTCCATTACTTCCAAATAACTGAGTTCCAAATTTTTTCCTTCAGGATGTTCCAGTTATGGTTTACTAATGAAGGCACAAAAGCTCAAGCAGGTGGAAATTCTTCCCCACCATGCACACCAGAATTCATGGTCTCCCTAAAAATAAAGGCCAGAGTTTGATGTCCAGAATGATACAGGTATGGATGTCACGGTGGGAAATAAACCAACTCACGCAAGGTCATGCATATCACTGGCCAAGCTCAGAAACCAAGTCTCTACTCTTCCGACTGTAAGTCGACGACTTGTTGCTCAGGTGTGACAGCGGTGGGCTGTCAGGCACCAGACAGTTGGAGAAGGGTCAAAGTAGGCCTGGGAAAGAGGAACTGCAGCTTCTTGAGTGAGTCAGGTGCAGATGGCATATTACCCTGAAAAGGTTCACCCTCTGTGAAATCATACAGCCCTTACTTGTTCTTCCATCCTCCGGTCATTAGGTGCCATTGTGGTGCTGCTTCTCATCTGTTCTATCCTCTGATCTTATGTACAAGGAGCTTCAAGAGAGGGCTGGTGTGAAGTTAAGGCTATCTGCATTTTTAACCCCCCAGTCAGCTTAGAAGAAGGAAGATGTCACATTTTCAAAGACAGCAAAAGATAAAATTAGCAAACAAAGGACTGAAGTAGTAGACTTACTGAAGGGAAAAAAAAAACAAAGGAGAGAAATTTGTACAGGAGAAGTAAGAGAGCACACAAAGGTTGAACACTTACTTAGTTTGATTAGCAGAAAGCAGCAAAGAAAGCCAAGCCACAAAGAACACACGCATAAGATCTCAACTATGAACTCATGTCTGAAACACTTCCTTCTGCTTTCCTCTTCTGTGCAAGACAGACAGAGAAAGAACATACAATCCAGACTTATTTTAAAAGGTTGATACAAAAAAACTCCAACAAACTGCCCTCAGGACACAATGTTTGTTTTTCTAGGGGATGATGTACAGGAGCAAGGTCCTTTACAGAGAGCCTTTTTTTGAGCAGGTGATTTTCAGGACTGATTTCCCTTCACCAATCTGTCTTTTGGAGATACAAGGCACCTGCCCAGCTTGCACTGGGGCTGCAATTTGGAATTTAAGACATCTAGGTGGTGGACAAATTAACCCCTGAAAAAAACACATTCAGTGTTTTTAGCAGAAACTATCTGAAATGGCCGCTGCAGGTGTCCTGGTGTTTAATTCCAGGGTCAACAACAGATTTGCTGTCTGTTTCTACTCTGCCTTCTAACCTTCCACTAAAATTAACCAAGAAGAAAATCCAACTGGACATTGATCCTTGCTAGAAGCCAGCATCCTAGGTTCTTTGTTGAATCTGGGTCTAGATGCTTGATATCTCTAGATACCCTCTAAGCAGCATATGATTACGTTTTCCCCTGCAGCATATTTTATCAGTCACCAGCAGATGCCAGCTCTGCAGAGCCCAATCTTCTTGCCTAGATGTCTCAAGGCAGGAGTAACGCACTCGCCAACTTTACACGGGTTTATACTGGGATCCCGCTGCCACACATAACCACTGACTTAGAAAGTTGAAAATGAAAAGCCATTACTCTTCAGTATATAGCCAGCAGCCTACTTTTGTTAGGTTGCTACGGCATTCTCACATCTCTCTCATTTTAATGATTTTTGCGCAAACAGGAAGGTTTGCACCTGCACATCAAAGAGAAGTCTTTTCAGGCATAATTAGGGTTGGAATGAACTTACACAGAACGCATTCTACCAAACTCAACCTGTTACTCTTTAACCTTGGGTCATCCATATCTAGCAAATATTTATCCAGTTGAAATTACAGTGCAAAGGTTTCTGCTGAGGGAAGGAAAGAGAGATGTCAATGGGACTGAAATGCAAGTGAAGGGAACAGCTACATGCAGTAGCAGTTTGTTTTAAAAACCTTTTTAAAATATTGTATACCACTTGTCAATACTTTCCAAGCCCTTTGCATTAGCCAAGCTTTTCCAGTCATTTCTGTCTTTAGTAGATGTGAAACACTATGCTGGACATACACTTGTAGGTTCCTTATAAAGGAACATCAATGAAACTGCAGCTGCCCAGATGAATGTCACAGTGCCCATCTTCACCTGAACACACAATAGGTCCCAGGTAACATTCACCCCACTAGAGAACACAGGACTAAGAAGCATTTTTACACTGATGCAGAGGACAGGCTACGTTCTAAGGAAATGTACACTCATCCCAGCCACTTCATCACATCCACTTAATATCCAGCTGCTAAAACCAAAACCAGAGGTCTGCAAGCTTTTACCATCCTCAGAGAAGAGTCAGCTGGCCAAAAATCCTTTTTAAATGACAACTGCAAATTATGAAGACACAAAGAACGCATTTAGTTGTATACAGCGCCTCTAAGCTTATTTACAGTAAACTCTTTTGTCTCTTAGATTGTTTATACTTACTGCCAGTCTGAGCGTTATTGTTAACTTATGTACGTCTCCCACCTGAGCTGAAGGAGTTCCACTGAAGTTATTGAAGCTTTGTTGATTTACACCAGCCTAGGATCCAGCCTGTAACTTTCTAACAGCAAAATTTAAAAAAAAAAACCACCAGTATTCACTGCCACAGCAGGGAATTACAAACCACTACAATACAGTCAGGAACTTACTGATGTAAGCATTAAAGTCTTCAGAGTTTTTCTGTTCTCTCACCTTCAGCTTCTCTCACTCAAAGCATTAATGTTTTGTGTGTTTAACATTTTCACTTCTTTGCACATGCGGATAGTACTCACCTCTTCTTTGCCACTGTCTGGCACCCTGCAATAGACATCTCCAGTGGATGGGTTATAGGAGTCTATGTAGGAGGAACAAGGAACAAATTTGCCACCTATGAAGTTTTCCAGCACTAAGAGAGTCTTTGAGTGAGCCATCGTTTGCCGCTTGCTTCATCTGTGATTTTTTTTTTTCTACACGGCAACAATTTAGATTAGGAGATCTGTATGTATTTGCGCAGCGAGTGTGAACTCCTCCCCTTCCCTCTCTGTCTTCACTGCCCCGCTCGCTCATGAGTGGGAACAAATGCGGGCAACAGCAGCAGGAAAGAGGAAAAGGGGAAAAAATTTACTATTTCTATGACACTTAGTTCTTTTCTATGAACTGAAGTAGGGAGACAGGATCAGGTTAGTTAGAAAAAAGCTCTCCTCTGTCTATAGAAAACAGAAGGGGAATAATAACAGGAGAAAAAGAATGGTTTGAAAGATAATTTCTCCCTCTACCTGTTTTCCAAGCTAAAGCCCGATGACATTTTGCAACAAGTATACAAAATAATTCCAGACCCAAACACCTAGCCATGGACCTGCTCCTTACTGTCATTACACAGAGAAAAGACACTAGGACTAACATATCTGCAGCTCATGCTCACTGCTTTGTCATCATCAATACTTTTCCTTGTAACCCCCAAAACAATGCTTCTGCCAAACCAAAATATTTTAAACATATGAAACTCAAACAATACAAGCAGCAGGTGGCTCTTCAATTTAAAACAGCTGAGGAGCACAATCCTACCTGCCACTCTCTGTTGTATTTTGTCCTGTTTTTAAAAAAGAAGCAAGATACCAACTTTCATTCTTTCCCTTCTCTTGATATTCCAGTGGAAGCCACCTTACTATAAAGAAGCCTGTTACATATAATTAGGTTTTTCTTTAACTTTGCAAAAACCTTAACAGCTCCGTAAGAGTTGTGTAAAAAATTATCTCCGGGAGAAAATGCTTAGATTATCAAATTGCATGCCACGTCCTTGCACTTCAGAAATATTCAAAGCATTATATCCATATGGGAGACCATTACATTGTCATCAGGAGCTTGTGAATTTCTCAGTCAGCACTTGAGAAAGTTTTTGCACCCTAGACTAATGCCAAGTCATCAAATTTCTTGTGGATCAACACACAAACATATTTTGATCAAATGAAGTTAACAGGTTTTTTGTTGCACAACAACAGATTGTTTATGCATCAACCAACCAGTGCCTCTGGGCAGAGTTCAAATCAGTGGTGAAAGGTAGCGCATGTCATGTGGAAACTGGATTAGGTAATACCCTTGGGTCTCCCAAACGACAACTGGGGAAACGTGTGGTAGCTTTTCCGTTGTCACAGAACATTGATTTCATACAACCATTTGTAAGAAGGGTTATCAGAGGTTCATCCTGTATCATGCGTTTCCTTGTCTGCCAACAGCAAGGCATTTACTGAAGCCTTAAAACTGAAGATACATTTTTCTGCCTGTAACATTTCAGTTGTTCCCTGACTTAAAATCAACCTAAACATTTTCAAGGTTTGAAGGCAATTTCAAATGGAACAGGTTCAACATAGGAGCTTGACAGTAGGAATCTCTGGAATCCAATGAATGCACCAAAATCTTCACAGCTGGCATGTTGAAAACTAGGTATTTAAATTTATGAATTATCGCTATTGGTTATGTCATTTTATAGTCACAAGCTTCAGTTTTGGCAATAAAAGTTTTCAGATATTTCAGATGAATAATATTTCATAAAAGTCATTTCCACATGAGGCATTGCTGATACTTCCATAAATACACATGCAGTCAACGGTACAGTTTATCTGTGTGGTCAAGTGCAGGTATCTGCTGAACTGGGCTAAAGCACATGAGTGCAAAAAAAAGTTACCTACCAAAAAAAGCATGTGGGTAGAGTAGGTATGGGGCCATGGGGCCATATACAACTTCAAACTAAATAATGACCATAGGTTTTTTGTGTTCTTCACTACACAGGGCACAGCCTTACTTCTGTTAACCCATGACTGATGCTCTGGAGTGAGTACTTGAGTTCCTGCCCTACACTACTAACTAAGGTCAAAGTAGAGTTGTCTCTAACACACACCCGTGTGCCAGTCCTGAAATACCTGAGGTCCTCTCACATTTGCCACTGAAATACAATCTTCCAAGTTGTATTAAGGCATCTCTGTCCTGAGCCTGTGCTGGAGGTGGCAGAAGGACTTTCTCCCTTCAGTTGGGAGGTTCGCCTGCCCTATTACTGAAAAGCAGGAAGGAGTTACAGGCTTGAGTAAGCACAACATCTGGCTTTAGCATACCTCCCAAGAGTAAAGTGCCAGCTTCTGTTCAGAAGAGGCCTAAGTCTGGATGAGATGTGCATGTGCAGTAGCTGCACTGAGTAACATGAGAAAAACTGAAATTACTTCCACAGAAAGACAAGTCACATGCCAGTTTCGCATTTTAACTCAGAAGTTTACTCTGAAACTTCTGAGTTATGGAAAGTAAAGAATAATTTAACATAGTTTAGAAGTGTTTAAATAACCAGAGATGAAGAAGACAAAAATTATGCTCAGACAAAGTTATTTTATTATTCTTACAGTTTAAAAAATAAAATTAGCCAATGTTGGCACAGCTTCCACTACACAGCAAAAGAAAACCTCTCTTTTTTTAAATAAATTTTGGGACAGGGAAAACAACCCCAGGATAATACTACATGCCATTCTCTTGAAGCCAAAGTTAACAGTTCTTCTTTTCCCTGAATATGCATTCAACTCAAATCTAAAAATATATTAGACCAATAAAGTTACTTTACTGAATTAATGTGCAGCAAAAAAGCAAATCAAAGAAAATATGTAAACAATTTATGTCTGGAAGTCATGATGATTCATCATCTTTTTCTCTAATTCAACTTTCTAAGATTTTTCCATCAAGCTCTCTAAGGGCTAAACTCCACATGGAGAACACGTGAGATTCTGAGATCGAGAAGTGCAACACTAGCAGTTCCTTGTCAGTTGGTGTCTTGTTCTGCAGGGGGAGAGACTGAAGACGGGCTCCCCAGATGTCTCACATGATTTAACTTTCGTCATCATCATCATCTCCCCACTTAATTGCACTTCTTCCTTCAACTGAAGTAACTGAATTCTTAAACGGAAGTTTGGATATCTGATAGACTTTTGATTGGACGGTGGAAGTTCTGGCACCACTGTCATTCTTTAATCTAAAAATATAAGAAAACAGAAAAAAAATCCCATGGTGAAAAATTAAGTACTAAATGTAAAACAATCACAGCTTTTTTCAGCATGATACAGTTAGCTGTGGATAAAATAATTCCTTCTGCTCTGAAATTCTCTGCAACAAGATCAGAAGTACTAAAGCAGCAATTCCCAAATAACAATCAAAGTCATTTAGTCTCCAATTCTATAAGCATTGGGCATCATAGTTCTAAACTGGACCCCATTCACTTTAAGTTAAATTTAATGAAAAATGGATGCAAGATTAAAGCTCTAATTCTGGATCCTGTTTAATACTAGACAGATTGTTAGGACTATTAAAGTTCCATAAGGCCCAGAGCCTCAGACAGACCAAGCACATCATTCCTATACACACAGGAAGAAGCCAGGAATTCTCAGGCTCTAGTTCCAAGTTTTGACATTGAATGTGTCTAGATTGCTCTCTCTCAGGCGTAGAATTAGAACTTAAATTTTAATCGAAAAATTATAGTAAGATTTTTTTAAAGTGACAGAGAGAGGGACATTCCTACTTTTTTCTCCTAATAGAAGACAAAACATTTATCTTTAGTTCACAGCCTTTGCTTCCTCTCTTGCAGGATCAGATAACATCTATAGACATCAGTAAGAATCAAATGTACAATTGTCTTTAATGCTAACAGAAGAATATCTGGCACCCAAATTAGCCACAGAAAAATGGCCAATGCTTCTCATTTACAAACTACTTCTGGTATATTTATACAGGCAATTAGATTTCAGAAAGACATATGTATATAAAAATAGCGAAGGATTTAACTTGAGAGAAAGGGAAAAATGAACAACATTCAAAAATTCTAAATAGAGCAAATGTTGCTCCTAATAAATTGAGCAGAACACTGGCAAGTTTTCCTGACATCTTGTTGAATTTGTCTCCTTTTTAGCAGAATAAATCCACTTTTTAGCCCAAAGGGTGTCAAAATAGCATTTAGTTTTTGTGGTTAAGACCTATGTGAAATTTAACACCATTTAGCTTTGGTGAGGCTGCACCTCAAGTACTGTGTCGGGTTTCGGGGCCCTCACTACAGGAATGACATTGAGATGCTGGAGAGGGTACAGAGGCGGGCTACCAAGCTAGTAAAGGACTTGGAGCATGTGTCGTACAAGGAGCAGCTGAGGGATCTGGGGCTGTTTAGCCTGGAGAAGAGGACACTGAGGGGAGACCTCATCGCTCTCTACAGCTACCTGAAAGGAGGTTGTAGGGAGGTGGGGGTTGGTCTGTTTTCCCTAGTGGTGAGTGATAAGAAAAGGGGAAATGAATTTAAATCGTGCCAGGGGAGGTTCAGGTTAGATATTAGGAAGAATTTCTTTACTGAGAGGGTTGTCAGCCATTGGAACAGGCTGCCCAGGGAGGGGGTTGAGTCACTGTCCCTGGAGGTGTTTAAGAGAAGGGTAGATCATGTGCTGAGGGACACGGTTTAGTGGTGTTGATAGGGCTAGGGCAAAGGTTGGACTCAATGATCTTGAAGGTCTCTTCCAACTGAAACTGTTCTATGATTCTATTCCTTTACAGTACAGAAAATTCATTACAAAAATGCCATACCTCTGTGACAACTCCTGCAGCAATAGTGGAACCACTGTAGCGTAACATAAACCTCCCAAGCTCTTTAAAATCTTTATACAACTCTAGAGCAACAGGTCTTTGAGTTTGTAGTTCTATTAAAGCATTCTGTCCTTTAGTCAAGAACCTGCATGTAAATAAGCAGAAAATTCTTATAAATATACAGATGCATAAATGAAAAAGAACAGTGCACAGATGGAAAATCTCAACGTAAAAAGCAAAAAGTAAAATAATCAAGCTTGATTTCAAGTATTACTCAAGCCACCAGAGCAAAAACTCATTTGCCCGGAGCACACCACTTTTTAAAAAGGTATCAGAGTTTTCTTTAAAAACTTATAGAGAAGGGCATCAACTACAACACTTAGCAAATTGTTTTGAGGTTAATTATCTCATTAATACCTGTTTTATCATGTCTAGAAGAAATCAAATTTTGTTTCAAACCCAATGACTAAAGAGAAAATTCATTGCGCTGTAGAAGTCATGATTTCTCTTCCCAATACCTTTCAGCTTTTTTTTAGGGATTATTCTGACAATGTGGTATGCATAAAATAGCATTTCTATGCAAATACGACTTTAAATAACTGGATAGATGTTCCCATAGTTTAACCTGTATGGGAGGACTCCCTAAATCTCTTTTTCTGTGAACCACCGTTGATTTTATTTTAGACAGCAACTCATCTCCAGAATTACACCAAGGATCCCCTGCTATTACAGGAGGAAAAGAGATAACATAAAGAATAAATTTTAAAAAGCACTCTGAAATCTAAACATTAAACCAACTAAAACAAAGAAAGCATATTCTTCTAAACGCATTATTGCTTCATAGCAGAACCTGCTTGACATACTATAAATCAATCAAAAGTTAGTCCATTTCTTGAATAATAAGTAAGTATTCAAAAGACTTACTTAGGTTTTTTCTTTGTCACTTCACCAGTGCTTTTGTGCAGGACACTCAATAGTCTTCTAACGGTAGCAGGTTCACTTACAGTTTGATAGTGTAAAAGCACCTAAAGATATTTTTTTTAGTTAATAAACATTCTACAATAATCAGAAATCCTACATGTTAAAACTTGAAAACATCTACCTTTAAGACTGATTTTTAAACAAATCCTAATAAAACTTCACTCATAAGAATGTCTGCCTCACACTCAGCGACCGTTTTTAGTTCCTAAACTTTGTGATCTCTACAGATATAACACAAATGTAAAGTATTCATTCAGAACAAATATATTTTTTGTTCTTAAGTGTTTTGCTTGTGCAACTTCAGTGCAGTTCTGTAGCATGAAGTGGTACTTTATTTGTTTTTAGAGGTATTTTACATCCACAAGCATCTTTATACCCCTAACGAGGCATGAGCTTTCCAAAGGACAGCCTAGCCTGACCATAGTAAACTCATGTTCTCTGACATGGCTTGGCTATATAATAAGAGCCAGTAAGAAGATGCATAAGAAGCCACAACAGCCCCTTCAAATTACAGAAAAATCCATTTCCTCTGGAGAGAGAGAATCATTTCTGGACTCTAAATATCTCATATTCAGGGGTTCGAACACAGAGAGGAAAAGGTCTGAACAACCTGTAATGAACACAGAAACTTTCACAGAGACTTACAGGAAATCCTTTAGTGATTGGAACCTCAATATTGAAGATGAGAACCCGAGCTCTGAAGCGAGTGCAAACTTTAATTGGTTCCTTCGGATCACAAAATACACAGCCAACACTACAACAGGGAACAGAAGAAACTGATAGATATATTGACATACAAATGTTAATCACTGCACTGGAAAAATACACATTTTTAAGACAAGCAAAGCAAAGACAACACCAGTCTAATATAACCTGGGGGAAAAAACCAAAAATCAGGAACACCATATTCAATCCTGTAATTAAATTGATTCCTAGACAATGTCTATGGTGTTTTGTGGGTATGCATGAAAAGGTCTGTCTAGTTCAGTGAACAATTACGTCCATTGCTAATCAGTTTCTAAAAATGTCACTGTTTCCTGTGCGTAGGTATTTTGAAGAATTAGACTTTCATTCAGAGATTAATTGTTCCAGCTCAACAGCATAAAACACTGCAGGGTGCCCAAAATTGCAGTGCTGCTGACTGTAACTCAACTGTTTTGTGGATGAAGGAACACCTTGATCCGGGGTCTCAAAACTTAAGCTCCCAGCAGCGCTGACTCTCCATGGAGTCACAAGAAAGATGCTGCTCTTTACAAGTCCATAAGGTAGCTTAGACAAAGCTTTTTCACAGTGACTAGTTTTAGCCATCTAAAAGGGAAGGAAAACTAATCCCACCCAGAAAAGCATGACTGAAGAGAACAAAGAGCATGATTAAATGCATATGTCAGATGAAATCAAACTTCATCAATATCAAGAGGACTTTCTCTTGGCAAATCCAATGTTTGATGAATGACACCAAGGTAACAAATTACTCAAGCCTTCATTTAACAGGTAGAGCAAGACCTTTTTCCTCACCATTTACCACAGTGAATCATTCACCATTATGAAATGGCAATGCAAAAAAGCCTATACTTTCACCTTAAAAGCAAGCATAAATTTGCAAAACTATCAACAAAAGTTTTTCAAACAGTAGCTTGAAGGTTTGCTGCCTGAAATCCAACTGGAATGTAAAAAAGCTGAACAAATTATGGATCTAATTTTCTTGCCTGAACAACTGACACTTACCTAAAAGCTTGAGGCTAGCGCTTAGTATGAAACCTATAGATTGAAACAGACACAGAGAGATTTGCTGCGTCTCACTGAACGTATCAGAAGCCCCTCAAAAAGGGTCAGCAAAACATTTACCAAAGTTACAGGCAGCTACATGTGTTGAGTAGTTTCCATCGATTCCACTTGTCCAGATTTATTTATTGGTATGCAATGGCAGTTGTTTGGATGTGTTTTGATAGAAGGATTTATGATTCGATAAGCTCTTCAAAAATCTTTTATTTAGCAATAAGGATTTATTTCAGCAATTAAACCATCCAAGGACAAGTCTTAATGAAAAAGGCTTTGAAGGTTTCCAAGTGTCAGCACTAGAGCAAAGTATGAAAACGGACAGTATTCTTCTGAGGTTGCCGTTGTACATGTGGCAGATGTTTCCAACGTTTGCACATGCAAGCCAGGTGATATGCATCACTTTGGTTTTAAATATCCTGGTAGCCACATCATTCCTCAAGTAAACCGCTGATTGCTAAGTGTAATGGTTATAAAGCTTTTCATTAAAAACAAACCGTTAGCTAGACTGAAACCCAGTTATGCTCACTTGATTTTGATGATATCCATGCCGGTCAAAGTGAGACTAATGTGATCTCCCGCTGCAGCCCAATCAACTGGTTCATCGTGCAGTGTGATTCCTGGAAATGAGTAAGAACAGAACCTCACAGTGAAGTACCTAGGTTCTGAGCTACAAACAAACAGCTCTGTTTGGGCCATTTGTGCTTCATCAACCATTACTCATCAATTTTCAGTATGAATGGGTTGAGAGTAAAAGCTTTTTAACTGAGAAAACTGAGGAAGCTTTTATTCTTCCCCCACCTTGGTGAGGACTCGCTATTCTCTCACCCCACCCTGCACGATAACCTGGCTTTATTTAAGCCAGAGGAGGGGACCTGGCACTTGTCACACAGCGCAGATGACGCAGTCCTGAAAATGCCGTAGTAGTAATATCTCCGTATCTGCCCCACCCATCCTTTCAGGCACACGCACACCCTAGACCGCATCTTTCATATACTTAATGGCACTATGTCAACTTTCATTTACCTTAAGTGGGTTTGCTGACTCTTTCATAAAAAAGTGTAACTGACGCCTTCCGTTCACAACATTGCGTCTAACAAAAGCATCCTTAAAAGTAATTTTATTCTGATTTTTGACGTATTTTAACTGCTTTAAAAGATAACCTGGCTGGTGAGCGAGGCCAAAACTAATTCCTCCCAACTTGAATATTCTGAGGTTTCTGGTAGGCACCCAGAAGGAAAGAAAAAAATGCCATTTTTTATAACTACAGGATACATGTATAGAATATAGTTCTATTTCGCTACAGATTGTATTTATTGACTTGCAAATCTGTTCCCAAAACCATTTGTCAAAAACATGACAGACAGCATCATTCAACTACAAGCACGTTAAGTACTGTTCTTAAGCAGTATTGACAATTACTGCACATTAGTGTCACTTTCACAGAATAAGTAAAACTCAGCCTCTTGAAATGCAAAACTGTAATCCCAATGTGCACCCTACCTTTAATAAATATTGTTTGATGAATTATTTCTTCTCTACATTAAAAATAATAATACCTGCTTAATGAACAAGTACTGCCAACCTTCACCTGCATTTCAGCCATATGTGAGGGACTAAAAAAAAGAAAAATCATAGAATTGTACCCCTGGGTACATCTTTTTCCACGCTCCCTTCTCCACTCCCAAAACAGAGAGGTGCCTACGGTGGTCTGATAACCATATTCATCCCGTGTTATTGTAATACGCCTGAGCATGTAAGCAACATGCCAATAACCCTACAGACTGGCACACTGAAAAGCTTCCCAAATTAGCACTGAACAAGCTGGTTCTAGAACAGAACAGTCGAAGAAGAATTCAGGCTAAATAGCTGATACAGAAACTTACTCATTTATTTTGAGGGCTTAATTTTTTATTCATTACTCAATGGAGGAGAATCATAATTTTATCTTTCTGTTTGTGTATGAAACAAAACCAACTCTGCAATACAAAGACATCAAGCTAAATCAGGAAACAGCTAAACATTTAATGCCTTGACTTAGCTATTCTTTTTTTCCAGAAATCAAATGTATTGAAATTAAAATCCAATTTTCTTGTCTTTTGTATTTGGTGATGACAATTATACCCTGGAAGTTTGTCTATTTTGAAAGTATCAGTGACACATCTCACGAATATCAAACATCAGTGACTTAAATCTCAAGCTTTTTCACATCTAATTCAAATGATTAATTTCTAAGGGTTGTTCAGCATCCTCACACTTCCTAACAGCAGTCATAATCCACAGCAAAGCTGAATATTAATGATTCCTCTATGGCATATTTTTATAAAAGTTGCTGGAACTCAGATGTTTTTTACAGGCTCTTCAGAAAGCAATGTCAAAAGTCATGAGGCTACAGTATTTGGAATATCTGATATAGTTCAAAAAAAAAAAAAAAGAAGGTAAAAGCACCACGCAAGATTTCACATACTCTTCATAGACATATTTATACAGACACAGTCACATCTAAAGAAATTCGTTTTATGCTTTCACATTTTATGTTTGACAGTTAGTATCAGTTTGACAGTCTGTTACCATTTCAGTAACTGCTGCTAGCCCAGTATTGACCCGAAAGTAAACACGCTTCTGAAGACTGTACCTTTTGCAGTGCAAGTTTCATTGGGAGGCATTGCCAGAAGTCGTTCTCCAACTTGAATATAGCCTGCTTCTATTTTACCAGTCACACAGAATCCTGATCCTTGGTCTGCAATAAACAGATGAATAATTTCAAAAAGCTTCATAATAAGGTCAATTTCCCATCACAAGTCAGCTCTTCAGCAATGCATAAATTTTTCATATAATTAAGACTTTTTTTTCGCCCCGTAGATTGTTCGGTACTTGCAAGTTAGCCAGGTGTGCATCATAATGAAAATGAAACATTAAATTCAAAACCTCTAGATCTTATGTTTTTCAGAACTAAGGGAGAAACATCCTTCTTCAAACAAAACGTAGGCTCACGAAGAAATATTTTTTAGTTTTTCAATATTAGATTAAGTCTCTTAATTTCTAGCAATTTTATTTAATTCAGCACTTTCTCACTATAATTACAGATAAAGAACACACCACAGACCTCTTGTAAAAACTCTCACGCATACAGATGCAAATTCCTATGCCTGTTACTGTATAACTGAGTCAGAATCCTACAAGCTCTGCCTGTGTAGTAGCTTTACTCCTGGAAAGTCAAAGATTGATGCAGTCCTATTTAATATGAGGAGCTGTGATAACTGCAGATGACTTAAGTATTTCTGAATAAAAGATCTCAAATTTTTTTTCTTCTTCAGTGTCCTAATACTCTGTTCATTATTTGAATGACATGCCAGCTATTTTCAGTAGACGTGCTACACATGCACATTTATGTACATACACTTTAAGAAATGCCCCATCTCCCTCATATATATTTGCAGGTATGATTAAAAAGAACCCTCTGAAGTGATTCTACAATGACATTTTCAGTATTCACAGAAACAACAAACACACCTTCTGCTAAACATCAGAATTCAGTGATTAGCAAGCATCTTAGAATTTCGTGTGTCCCATTAGATTAAAAGCTTAATTCGAAAGACAAAGTTGACCTTAAGTCTTGACATCACATACCCCTAATCTGCCCTTTTGCATTCATCACCATTATTCATGAATGCTTCCATCTATCTATCTGGAAAAAATATCGCCAGTACACCTGTGTGCTAATTTTCCTCTACTCATTCCAGCAAATGAGATGAATGCCATCAACTAACAGATGACACCAGATACCAAACTAGCAGAAAACTGGAGAGGCAGACACTTGCTAGAAAAAGAATTCCCAATTCATGGTACAAATAACACCTCAATATGGTACGCAAAAGACCCTGAAGCTCTGCAAGAACTTGCAGGCAACCAGAAACATGAACTGGTTCCAGGTTCCCAACTCCACCCCCAAGCACAATCAGGAACCATTTCTCTTCTTTTCACATCATCACCAGCTCTGGGTTAGTAAATCAGTGCTGTGTCTGAAACTTTGCCCTCTCCCATGCTGATTGCTTCGTGCAAAGGGACAAGTTCCTTCAACTCCTCATGAAATCAAGGCAAGTACAAAACGGATAGTGGGGGACAGAATGAGGGCATAAAAAAAATTATTTCTGTGTGTCGTGATTCTCGGGTTCTGCTAGGGCATGCTCCTCAGCTTTAGGAGACAGCTGTCAGGTGAGGCTTTTGTAAAGTCAGGCCAAGTCATACTCTAGGCAGCTTTGCGATATGGTAAGTGGGGACTGATGTAGCGGTGAGGGAATTTACAGGGACCTCTTGGATCAGGAGACAGTTTGCCTGGAGAAAACATCAGGATGGCTATGGAGGACAACAGTTAAAATCAGGCTGAGGTAAATGAATCACACGTGTGGGTAACCTTAATAAAGAAAGGGGTTTTCCAAACTACGCAAGAGTACACTCAGCACTCTCACTTTTTATGCACTTCTATGGACAGCTCCTCTTGAGCACGCACAGGCACAGGAATAGAGCTGAGCACAACTCTTGCTTCACGTACTCATACCTGCAGCTACTTCCTCTGGTGGCATCCAAGTTAATTAAGTTTTGAGATCACAAGGTAAGAAAAAAATAGCCTAAAAAACACCTAAAAGGCCACATTCAGTGATAAGCCCTGTATATGTAAATGGAGTCCCTTCCAATGCCTTTACTTTTTTGCATGCTTTAGCAAAAAAATCAGACTTCTCACAGATTTAGTCAAAATTGCTCATTTTGTGAAACTTAGCTCAACACAAAAATGATTAATGCAACAAAAAAATTGTGATAATATTTTGAAAGATCTCAATCAATAATCCTAACACACTTTCCCACAGCTCACAAAATTACAAAAAACAATTAATAATGCAGTTATGGCCTAGATGACAAAATCAGTGGTCACACACTAGAGTAAATCCTCATGCAGGGTTTCAATATTTAACATTATGGCTTAAACATCGTAAGTCAGCTAACCCAGGGCATGTACAGCATCTAGTGTTTTCTCACAAATCCACATGAAAATTGCACTAAAACTGATTTTTCCAATCACAATCAGTATCGTGATGTAGTTTATTTGTATTTCCCCTATAAATGCCCTATAAAGTTAAACTTTTTAAAATAGGAATTTCAATGATAATATTTTATTACAAATATTTACATAATTTCACATCATGCTGTCATTCACTTTGCAACATTTCTCAAGGGACATTTCAAATGGATGAATGTCACAAATCCTTTTCCTTCTAATTACCTGCAAAAGTGCATTCTACCATGATAACATTAAGTGCTAAAGGGAATCTACCTTCTCCAGACAACGGGAATAAGAATTGGTTATAGTGCTAGCTAACAGCTAGCTGCCTTTCACTGAATCCCTGGCTGGTTCTAACAGTCTCACAACTACCACCCTTTTCTTTTTTCCCCCCATCTCGCCTCCCCCCAATTTTTATACAAAAATGGAGCAATTGATCGTTATCTACAGTTACTACAATGAACATGAAAGAAATAAGTCAAACTTCTTTAAAATCTAGGAGTGGGGGTAAATGAGACCTGTCATCCTCGTAAAAAGATTGAGAAAAATTCATTTAAGCAACAAGAACCTATTTGGGAAGAGAAACTCCCAAATCCTGTCCCACAGAATCATCAACTCATTACACATACAACTAGCTGGTCATGCAGATTTTGTTCTTCAATTTATTTCCCAGTGTGTTTCTCCTTCAGTGGTACTACCTAAAACTTGAAATAGAACAGTGCTTGAAAACTTGTTCAAGAATACTATCACACATAAAGCTCCTACTTTAAGTTTTATTTTTACAGAATTATTCAACACTTGTGTTAAATATTGGTGAAAATGTTGTAAAACCAACCAACCTTTAAAAACATCAGCAACACACAACCTAAATGGTTTATCCACTGATCTCTGTGGTGGCTTGAAAGAATCTGCAAATAAATTGATAAGACCTTTTAGAATTTTTGTATTCAATAACTTCTGACCTAAGGATAAATCAACTATGTTGCATTCACAAGATTTTGTCCCCCATTATCCCAAAATAAACATTTTGACACACACAGGACTAAGATATATTCGTTTTTAAATGAGGAGAATTACACTCACCAATTTGCTCTAACAAACACTTTCCTTTATACCACTGTGTGAGGTCACTTGACTGACCCCTTGTGACCAGATTTTCACCACCGAGGCCACTCGTTGGGATATAAGCCACATCTGATTCCTAAATAAAACAAACAGAAACAAGGGGCCTGGTTAGCTCAGTGGGTTAGAGTGTGGTGCTGATAACACCAAGGTTGCAGGTTCGATCCCCGTTCAGTCCCCATGTGTTGCCTGATCTAGTTGAGAGGTGTCCTTGCCCATGACAGGGAAGTTGGATTAAATCATCTCTAAGGTCCCTTCCAGCCGAGGTCATTCTATGATTCTATGATACTTTAGCAAGTACGTTTTTTTCAAAATTACACATCTAAGGTACAAAAGAACAGCTGGCATATTTGCATTTCCCTTGGAGAAGGCAGATTACTTGGTGAATCCATTTCCTCTTTAGCTCTTGCCCGACCACAGTGCTCCAATAAAGAGTTGTAGATATTTAAAAATAATGATAGCAACATTAACAACCAGATGCTGAGTTCAGGTAACAAACTTCAATTCCCTATCTGACAGGCAAAACTTCGGTTTGAATGGCTGGTGAATGCACAGGGATTTCAGGAAGGTCGCAGCCAGTCCAGATGGACAGTAGATGGAACCGAGGAGACGTGAGAAGAACAGTCAAGAATGGCAAAGGGAGGGCGTTCTTATGATTTCGTACTCCACTGACACTGCTCTGGTACAAAACTCTCTACTGTCATTCATGTTATCCTGAACATCCTTGGTCTGTTCTGCTTTGTAGGAAAAAATCCCAAGTAACTACAAATGAGATGACTACTGCAAAGATTCAACAGACCTAAACAAAGATGACATCACAGAGAGTATTAAAGATCTCACTAACCTTATCCAGGGCTCAATGCACACCCTACCATTAAGAAAAGGAATCTGTTATGCACATAGTGGTATCAGGAAAGTGACAGAAAATAGCCCACTGTAAGAAAAAACTCATCCTACCCAAATTCCTGAACAAAGCAATAAAGAACTCGGAAATTTACATTACCTTAAAGCCAGCTTGTTTAAGAAATTGGCCAAGCTTACTCGTAATTTCCTGAAATCTTTCCTGTTGCCAGTTGACCTAAAATAGAAAACAGATTATAATAATAAAATTGTAGATTTTAATCATGACTTGAACACACAGCTGCGTGGCATCAGTGGGTGTTCTTCACATATAGCACTCAAATCTTTTATAAATATGAGATCTGCAGGTGGATTCACAGTTGAATACGTAAGGGCATACACATTAGTAATTACTGATAGCAAACAACACAACATTTAACTTGCAAGCCCCTGTAACTTGATTTGTCCTTGAACAGCCCCCCCCCTTTCTTTTAAGTTTACAAAAAATTCAGATTCAGAAAGAATATGTAACACAATAATATTATAAAACACAACTTGTAATATTTAGCACACTTTACAGGTTTAAATAAATCTCTCAGGGTCTCAGCCTGAATGACCACCAAGATGCCCTTGCACATGCCACTGGGTGAACTGCTTATGTGAGATTTTCCCAAGTACAGGAGGGACCCCTACTCATTTTAATGCCAAAACTATCCTTCTGTATGCTTTGAAAATACACCTATAAATAAAAAGTACTGTAAAGTCTACACACAAGAGACAGAGCTAAGAACCAAAGAAAGAAACAATACTTTATTATTGAACTCTAAACTTAGGGTCCACAATCCTAGATGGCAGTCCTTCAATTAAATGAAAAAAAATATGTACCTGGTCCATTTTATTGACTGCAACAGCTAGCTGTGTCACTCCAAGAGAGCGTACTAATAATCCATGTTCTCGAGTTTGTCCACCCGTCTCAAACCCTGCTTCAAACTCTCCTCTGCTAGCATCCACAACCAAAATAGCCACATCAGCCTAGATTAAAAAAAATTTTAAAAAACACACAAAAAACAAGGAAAAGCATGGAGGAGGTGGAAGTAATCCGAGTAAGTCAATCAGTAACATTTCACACAAAATGTTCTTTACCCAGGATGAGTCCTGATGCACTTTAAATGTAACTGAAGCCCCTAGTCCTATCTGTGTCATGTCCACCTTAGTGAGATATCATGGCAGTATGGCACCTCATTTTATAAAACCCCATTTTCTGTTAAACACAAGACAATTCTTGATTTGGGAGCCTGTTCTTTGCAAACTAGCCCCTATGGACGTGCTGCGCAGACCTCAACCAAACAAAGGTAGCCCACGCTTAAGAACGGGCATGAGCACAATGTCCAGTTCTCCCTGTCAGCCCTGACATCTTCATACGGAGAAGCTGCAAACATTACAGATAAATCACCTTACTATACAAGTGGGAGGGCTGGTCTACTGCATGTTGGATGTGGATGCTTCGTGGTCCACTCAACACACTGGTGCACACCAAAATCACAAGGTGAAAAAGACGAAGTAGGCTATTTTATCATCTGGGCAAACTTTCTGCCACAGCACTTAGAAGAAATACGTACGACAGTCTATGGCACTGCACAAAAGTCAGCATGTAAGCACAGGGGAAAAACACAGATTTCGCTGTTAACCTTAAATGCTGTAATATTACTTGTACTCTTCCTGCTTTGGTAAGTAGTAGCCAGTTAGTCCATCATCACATACTAAGCAATGGCAACAGACATGAAGAAGAAAGGTACTGCTGTCAAGAGGCAGGTGTAAGATAATTTCAAAGGACTGATGTGATAGACATAATGGAAAAAAAAGAGGAGAAAAACTGGTACTTTCTCCCTTTCCTTATATGTTGATGTTTCATGATGCCAGGAGAAGGAACATAGACAGCACATTGTCCTGGCTCTGAACCTCCCTCGCCTTGTCCAAGGTGTGAAATCCCCACAGCTCATATAGAGAAGATGCAAGCGTGAGAACGGGAAAAGGAAGAGGGATGAATTTCCCCACATTACTGTGAACCTTTCCCTCAAAAAAAAAACAAAACCAAAAACCCAAGCCCAAGAAAAAGAAGACACCCTGTATTTTCTAAATTATAAAAACTGTACCTCAGGACTTACGTGAATTAACTATATCAAAGGCCAGATCCTGGACCTGATAAGGCTGATTTGCATAACAGCAGTTGGGGATTCACCTCATAACAGAATTCTCCACAATAAAAAGGCCTCAAGAGCCATCTCTACATTTGCTTAGAGCTGAGCCTACACTAACAGGCAGTTTCGGTGATTCCTTAACAGGGTTCAGAACAGATGCAGCACCTCACCATCCTGAGAGCAAAGGCAACACAGAGATAGCAAGTCTTACTCGGCCAGCCCCACCTCTGCTGAATTTATACAACTGCTGGTGGATCTGAAAGTCCTCTCTTCATACTTCCGCCTGTATTACTCTCCCTCCAAAAGACGAACAAATTTAAATTAAAATTTTAGGAAAAGAGTGGTTGAGTCCACATTTTCCACTGATCTGAAACTAAAGATCCATTCCTAATTTTAAAACTCCTGACCTTCCTACAACATACTCTCCACGATTTAGACAACTGTGCTTGCAATCTTCTGACTATTCTGCAGCCTAACCACTGGGTCACAACATCTGAATTCTTCCCTAGCCTCTGTTTAAGAGCTAGAACAGAATTTGGGGCAAACAAGTCTTCCTCAGTATAGTTCTCTATCTGTAAAATTATACTAAGAGTATCTATCCCTACTGAGATGTTAAGATAAAACTCATGTTTCAGACTGCAATGACATGCACAAAGCAAAGACTTCCACATAGTAGGCTTAGCTTCAGGAAAAAAAAAATCTTTGATTATATCTCTACTTTGGAGAATCACCTCTACAATTTAAAGAGTGCCTTTAAACGGAAAAAAAAAAGTCACACATTTTATGTCCTGTAACCACGTTATTCTTCCCCCTTGCTGATTTATTATTTCCATAAATTAAATAATAACGGTAAGTGCTATACTGAATTCAGTGGGTAGCATGCAATACTTTTGACTTTACCTGATGTTCCTAGAGCAAGTGGCACGCAGTCTCCTCAAATGTCCTATTGGCCACACAGATCCATTCTGCATAAACTGTTACCTAAATGCTGTTTTCTCCTCCCACAGAAAATTCAGTGTTAAACTGAAAGGCTTGACTTCCACAAGTCTTTTTTTTTCCTTTAAGCTCAAAATCACTTAGAATCTTTACCTACAAGACCACTTTCATAGAACTTCTTGTTGAGTAGAAATGTCACATTTTAATAGCTTTCAAAGCTCAGCTCTGATTTTATCAAACTGCAATTTAGTATCCAAATTACTCCCTTACTAAAACTCCTCTTCAAAAAAAAATAATATCCAAGAAAAAGAAAGGCAACTGTCATTAAATATACACATTCTTTAAGTTTAGAAAACTTGGGAAAAGCTCAAAGATACATCAATGACCCCATTTCACCTGAGATTTTAAAAGAAGAAAACAAAACAAAAAAAAAACAATTGAAGAAAAAGTGAGAAATAGTATTGCTATTGGAAAAATAGTTTTAGATCATCTCTACCTGTGCAGCTCCTGTGATCATATTTGGAATGAAGTCTTTGTGACCTGGAGCATCCATCAGTGTAATTACTTTAGTCTTTGTCTCGAACTTGGTCATACCCACATCCATTGTCACTCCCCTTTAACAAAGCAGACATGCAACGCACCATTAAAACTGCTTTGAAAGCTTCGGAGAGATATAAAGTAAGCTATTAAAAAGACAATAATGAAATGATACACTTTGTAGCTTTCATTTGATCTAACCTGCCAAAAAAAAAAAAAAGAAAGAAACCTGCTTGCTGGAAAAGCAAACCTCTACAGCTGCTTTTCAGTAATGCTAGTTGTGAGGCAACAAACACGGAGAATTCACAGTCCTAACTCCATGAACCCATAAACTATATCCAACAAGCACAGAGAGAACATTAAAAACGTGCTGCATAATTAAGTCATCACTAATTCTACCTTTAATACGTAGCTCTGCAGAAAAAAAGCATTGTGGAGTAACGGAAACATGTCCCAGAAGATAAAAACGGAAAGCGTGGGACTGTAGGAATATAGTTAATACATTTGCAAAGATCCACACAGAGAACTACTGATTATCGTGGAGGGACCATAGCGCTTTGACTCAGCTCCACATCTCACTGACAAGCACATGTGCTGCAGGGCACGCAGGATAGGATTCATCTGATCAAATACAAACACTTATCGCACACATGCATCTGGGTTAGTCATCTGCATCTCCCTTTATAGAAGATGCAGACAGGAACTTTCAAGGGACAAAACTTCTCACGTTAGCACAGATACTTAAAATATACTACTTCCAATAACCAAAAAAACCCAAAACAAAAATAAGTCCCCAAACATTTACAGGTGGCTCTAGAAAGTTTTTCTTTAAAAATACAAAAACTCAAGTAAAGAGAAAACAGAATTGGTCAAAAAACACCAGTTTAGAAAACCTTTCCCTCAATAACTACAACTCAACTTTTGAAGAGAAGTCTGGTACCTAAATACACAATTGTTGAACACTAAATAATCACACACCAAGGGATATAATTCTTAAGGCTCATGGCAATTATTTCACAAACTTTACTTTTTGTTAACATTTTACTCTTTGCAGGCAAACACTTGCCTCTATTTCCAGTTTCACGTGTTAATTACATCCTATCAAAGGCAGCTTATATTAATAATATAACACGTTTAATTATTCTATTGCAGATCTACGAAAGGAACTGATCTTCAAAGTTTGTCCAATTTAATCAGCTACATCTACAGGGATCAAGAAAAAGCCCCTTCTCCCATCAGCTTTTCCTCTTTTACATCCTTGGATTATAATGTCACCACAGGCCCAATATCATCAGTCTTAACCGACAGAAGGTTTACAAAATTTGTGTTTGGTTGCTCGGGATTGTTTTTGCCTTCCACGTACCTGCACACCGTCCTCCCCGCTCTAAAATTTACACCCCACACACACTGCACTTCCTATGTGTACTTCCTAAATGAAAGGACTCATACAGGCAAGTGTTAAGTTCTACCTGGGGACACTGCAAAAGTGTTTCTGCCTTAACAACAAGTTACACACTCGATAGTGACTGCCTTACTCCATGTTCCTCAGCGTCACTTTACATTGTGGAGGTTATCTTTCCAACCAGAAGAACTTACATGCTAGGAAACCATGGCTGACAAGTGTGGTTGCAAAAATACAAAACACATAGTAAAAATGCCTTTTTCAATTATTTTGTGAACATAGAATATAAAGTCTTTAGCTTCCCATACAGTGTTCTTAAAAGTGTTTCCAGATCTTTTTTTTTAAAAATGAGCTTCATCGCTTTCCCATCACATACTTTTTCAATATGATAAAATTTAAAATTAAATTTTCCCATTTCAATTTAACAAGTTAAAGACACTTTATAAATAATACAAATATAATTTAAATATTTTATAGATTTTCAACATAATGCAAATCACATGTAATGAATTGATATTTCAGTGCTTAGTTTATAATTCTGA
>NW_009697313.1:18415-33088 GCF_000703405.1 Apaloderma vittatum | reverse complement strand
CTCTTTCATAGAAAAATTTAGCCCAGAACTTTCCCATAAATTTTCCCAAATTTAGCCCATACTTTCCCAGCAATAACCAAAGTGAGAGGAATCTAGCAGCAATAAACCAGTATGGCAGCTTTGAATGAACTAACTTGGCTACTAGAAACATTCTGCATTGTAGTGCTACACTGCACAGCACAGAAATATGCGAAGGAATACTCACTGAGAACATTGGTTTTTTCTTTTGATAACATGTATTCACATAGACAAAAATATTTGCTAGTACGTATTGAGTACATATCTTTAAACATTTAGAATATTTCCACCAAAGCATTTAGTAGATTCCTATTTCCTAAATAAATGCTCTTCTTTCAAGAAAAAAAAAAAAGTAAATCCCATTAAAAGATGTTTCTACCTTTCTCTTTCTTCACCAGTTTCATCCAAGACCCATGCATAGGCAAACGAAGCTTTGCCAGCCTTCTTAGATTCCTGTTCGTATTTGTGCATAGTTCTTTTGTTCACATTTCCCAAAAGGTAGAGCAGATGACCCATTAAAGTACTTTTACCTGCATCAACATGTCCTACAGAAGGAAATAAATATTATATCAATTGTCTCAATTTATGCATTTTAAATACAGTACAAGAAATACACTAAAATGTATGAAAATAACATGCAATACTAATGTTTATGCAATCCATAGGATTTCACAGTCCTGTAAGATAAGAGATATAGACACAATTTACTGAAACAGTGTGACAGCCACACAGCACCTCCAAATCCATACTAAAAGAACCACATTGCCAGAATGAAACCAAACAAAAAAATACTTTTTACTATGCTGTCAAAAGGAAGCTAAGTCAACCTTACTGTCCTAGTCAAGGACATGTTAATACGCTCCCTCCAAAGAATAAGAGTCAAGCAGATGCAACTGAAAACAGTATGAGATTCCCCTTCCCTGGAGAGAGGGCAGTTTTCTTCTGTATCACTTCCAGATTCAACCAATACAGCTTTTAATCTCTATATTTGCCAAAAACACAATGTAACAATTATTACCTATTACCACCAAATTAAGCAGTTGCTTTCCTCCTTGTCTCTTCTCCAACTCTGCTTTCACATCTATTTGTGGTTTTGTCTTGCTTGACTTTTTTACTGGAGTAGGCACCGTATTCTGCTCTTCTGAAACCTGCACTACTTGGGGCGCAAGAGTAGATTTTGAAACTGCCTCAAGTACCCCAGAAGCTACACTGGCATCTTCACTTAACAGTCCTCTCTGAGGTGTGTTAGCATGGCCATTTTCTTCAGCAATCACACTAGGGAAATAAAGAAAACACAAGGAATGCAAATGACAAAGAAGCCGTGGAAACGTAGGAGACAAATCGCATTTTGCCTTCATGTAAGTCCCAAAGAGAATGTGATAAGCCCATTAAGGTGGAAACGATAGGCAGCTGGATACAAACTGCACAGATATCAGCTCTGAATATCTTGTCTGCAAAATGTACAAAAGCAAGATAAGACATAATCTTGTAAAATACATGAAACATATAAACAAAAGCTTCCCACAGCTACTTCTTTTAACAGGGAAGGAAAGGCCAGTTGTGCAGAACAACTACAGACAGCTGGTCATCTCTGAAGTAAGAGCTCAAGTCAATTTTGAAGCACCAATCCTAGAACAGCTTCCACATGTACCACAAATATTGCAGCTGAATGCAGCTAAATGCAGCTATGTTCTATTGTGAGAAAATCAATATAGCATGAGAGCAGACACTAAGCATGTACAAGCTGCAATTTAAGGTGCAATGCTTATACAGAGCCATAGCAGATGAACTACATTTATCAACAGTGAGAAAATTTGTTTTATACATAAAACAAGGTTATCTATGACTAAGGAGATTTGCATTCCCCAAATCCTCTTCTCTAACAACCTGTTCTCCCACAGGTCATCTTATTAGTCCTAATAGTAAATAATCCTACATAATCCTACATTTTTCTCATACACTTATTCTTTTTCTCTCTGATTTGTAAATGAGGTTATTTTCCTATCTTAGACAAGTGTCCTGAGAACATACAGTATGATTCCTCACCTGTTATGGCCAAGCTGACTACTAAAAACAAATGCTAACTAGTATCTTTAAGAGAGCAAAGGGTTGTGTTTTTTTACTCCCTGACAGAGCTCCATGATGAAGCATTAATGTAAGCAGCAAGACAGGAACAGAAGCAGGTATTACAAATGTGACAATGTTACGTCATGGTAAATTTCAATTTACAAAACACTGATCATTACAGTATATTGAATATATCTACAAAATACTGTATTTAAAACTTTAGTCAAGGAGAAGAAACTTCTCCCTCCGGAAAGCTAAAGATCCTTTCCAAAGCAGTACCACAGTGCTGCAGGCTGTTTTCCACGGAATGGATTCATGCTGGCTCTCAGTCTCAAGTGTCTCCATGTCCAACATAAACTTTTCACTCCACTTTCTGTTTCTGTACCACAATCAACAACCCAGTTTTCCTCTTTTCAAATTCTATGAACAAAAGTACTTATTTGGGTACTTCAAAAGTCCCACCTTGTGACATCTCTGCTTTTACTTCACAAAGAGGGTAGATTTAGATTTTAGATATTAGGAAGAAATTCTTTTCTGTGAGTGTGGGGAGACACTGGAACAGGTTGCCCAGAGAAGCTGTGGATGCCTCATCTCTGGAAGTGTTCAAGGCCAGGTTGGATGGGGCTTTGAGAAATCTGGTCTAGCAGGAGGCGTCCCTGTTGCCCATGGCAGGAGGGTTAGAAGTAGGTGATCATTAAGATCCCTGCCAACCCAAACCATTCTATGATTCTACGACTACTTCTTATTTTCTGTCTGCATAGAAGTATTTGCATTGTATCAGTCCCTTTCCATTACAAATACCTCAGGAAATAATATAGTCCAAGCATGTTAGTCTACTGAATAAAGCAGTTCAAGAGTTACGATCTAAAAAATTAAACCTAAGAAATGTTCACACTGAATGCAAAATTAGCCTCATTATAGCACTTACAGGTCTCCCTTTTTCCTCCTCCATTTTATAACCCACCTATGTAATTGGTACTGCAGGAGATTGACTGATTTTGACACCTCTTTTACAAGGTCCAAAGCCCAGGTTTTCTCATGTCTGTAGTATCCCAAAGCAGAAATGTGAGCACTTGGGGTTTTTAGCTACAGTTCCACATCCCAAGCCCAGGGTCTTGCATTAAGGCTGGACACACAAGCACGTATTTCTCATATTAGATAAACAAAGAACTCAAGTTCATGCCGGCCATGTTGGTTGCAGGGGCACAGATGGTACCTGCGCTCCTGCATAATGGATAGATAATTCTGTATAAAGTTTGCAAGAACTTATCCTTTCTAATTATTCTAAACCACTTGAAGGAGAAGGGTAAGTTTATATCGAACTACTGCCCAAGGTCACACCATCATGGTATTTTCAATTTGACACAAAAAAACACCTGTACTGTGTCACCAAGTATAGATTAGCCAAGCTCCAGTTACTTGTGCTTTCTTTTACTGGAAAAGATAAGTCTGTTTCTGTAAGCCTGAACAGAAGGCTCTACTTTTAAAAATACCTTAAATAGTACATTCAGTTCAAGCTGAAAATCTGCTCTAGAATGGCACAAGAACTATTTTCAATGTCTCTTCAGGGACAATTTATTTCACAAAAATTGACAGAAACAATCAAGTTGATAGAAGGCAATTATGCAGAGAATTGCAGTGACAAAGCTTTCTACATATTTTAATAATGTATTTTAAATCATCTGAATGATCTGAGATATGCCAGATCATTTTTGCCTGAATCTAACATCTAACACTTTCACACTGAAGTACTATGTGTACTATGAAGTACTATGACTAGTACCAATATGTAAAGGTCACATCATGATACAAATACAGTATTTTACATTGGTATCAAGTTTTCTTCCTTGAAATTCTAATATTTGAAGTTCTGCAGAGAAATATATGTATAAGAAGCCACATCAAACCAGCCTTTGCAGTTGGCAATAGCTTTGTCTTCTTTTGAATGTCTGAATTTCTTCCAAAACTGTATTTTCAAAACTGAAGAAAAATAGGAAGATACTCAGATGAAGCTGCAAGCCATGCAACACAAAATCATAACTCTCCTGTTTTTCTACAGCTTTTCAAAATATACTCAAAGACTGTCACATCAAGGTCATTAAAAAGCCAAAAACATATTTTAAAAGACAGGTCATATGTAAGCTTCCAAATTCTATTTCGTTTAGCCAGATAATGATTTATTTATTTTTTCTAATCCCAGATGCACAGATCTTCTTGCAGGCCAAAGCCTACATCAGTAAGGATTCCAAAATGGAGGATGGATAGCAAGTAGTAGATTTCAGTCTAATTACAGCACCTCTAAGAATTATGGATACTGTCAGATAAAGTAACCATTCCCTCAATTTCAAGTAGCTTTTATTGTGACTACCAGTGCTTAAGGTTGCCAAATAGTTTTTGTTTTGGGTGGTGCAAAGCAAAACTGTCAGATACAAGTGAAATGATGATGAGATGTGACTCCAGCCATCATAACATTACGCCGTTCTACTTTTCAAGGGTGAAATATTTGAATAGTCAGCTCCATTTAGTTTTACAGGTTTCAGATACTACCCTGTTTTGTAAACCTTAAAAAAACCTGTGCCATGATAAATCAAGACTTGCCATTTCAGAGAAGAAACATGAGAATGCATAGAGTGTTATCTACTTACAGAGCATCTGCGATGAGATAATTCAGTTTTGCTGACCAATGTCAGGGAAAGGGAGAGCAAGTTTACTGCTAGGTACCTAAACAGGAAGATGGACGGATGAAATGTATAATTCCAGTCTCACAGAAGTACATGAAGAGAGATGCAGCAATAAGACCCTGACAGTTAGTTATTTGTCACGGCAACCAGACGAGTAGTTTACTGAAAGGTTGATAATAGCTCAGAAAAATGCTACGGAGATTCACCTCTAACAGTCAATGGGAGAATAAATGACATTGAATATGCTCTTCAGTAAGCCTTTTCCACTAAGATTTTTTTAAAGTTATTGAACTGAAAATTTCTGTCAGAAGACAGAGCATACAGGATGGCGTACTAGCACTTAGTGTGTCACTAGTGCAGGTAGTTGAGGGTATGAACAAGTCAACTGCATCAGCAAACACCTTCTGTAGCAAAGTCCAACTTGGTTTCAATTCCACTGAATCACCACGTCAAAAAAACGTTGTATTTGGAAGAAGTGCACTTCCTAACCAATTGCTTCCATCTTTATATGAGAACTTGATGGAACTACCAAGAGTGGTCTCACCGTACCAATATCTGTACCTGTCTGTCACATCACTGTTGATGGCTAACACAGAGCCATTGACTAAGCAACTCTTGACTTCTTTGAAAGGACGGAATGATTACGCACCTTCAACGTGCACTGTGGTCACAAACTCAGGAAAGCTTGACCGCCAGCAATTCAGCACAAATGTCAAAAGAACTTACCACAGCTTTTTGTTAGGATATCAGTCAGTATACAAAAGGCTGCCAAGAACCAACATTTAGTCAAAATTAAAACTGCCAAGCTAGAAATTTCCTATGTTGTCTTGCCAACAAGGACCACAAGAGTAAACTGAGTGAAACATTATGGCAATATCACTGTTTTCTGAGAAAAATTAAGAAATACAACATATGTTGTTAAAAGACATGTTAGAATACACTCAATCTCACACAACTGTTTAAAGGTTCACACTACGATGCATTTGAAGAAGAACCTGAAAGCTTATCTGTTGAAGATTAACTCTGCATAATTTAGCTTTTATACACTATTTTCAATCTTCTAGTCCGGACATTTAGTGAATTATTTTTATACAACCGACTCTTTCGGAGTACTTACAGTCATTACAGGAACGTCTACATTTATTTCCCCTTTCAAAATTATTAATTACACAATATTGGTCTAGCTTGTTAAAATAATCACCGTTTTTTGCTCACAACTTCATCTGACTTCCTTCATGATCTAACAGGAAGAAAAAGCCTGGTATATGGTTTTGCTAGAGAATCAGAAAAACAATTTGTCAGAAGCAAGCAAACTCCATTTTTTGTAGAAAATCCCACTTAGAATACCCAGCAACCAAGGCAATCAATGCTCAAAGCAATTAATGACTTGTAATAATACATTGATTTTAAGTAAGATTCACTTATGTATTATGAGGTCATACCTCATAACAATGACTGAACAATAAAGACTGAATGGTCATTTTTGCTCATGTTAGGCCATTGCTTTTAAAAAGATGGTGCACAAATTACCTTTAACATCCCATAAAAGGCAACAACAAAAACTAATACTATAAAATCAATTTCTACTGGTGTCTGCAGCAACACCATACAAATATTTGGGGGAAGAAAGCAGGGGGCACAGTTACATGTGTTTTAGAATCCAAACTGCTATGAATAATTTACAACACTGTGTTTTTGGTCAGTGATACAAACTGTATATAAATCTATATTATTATAAACCCTCTGCAATTCATTTACCAGCGCAACGGTAACATAAAAAGGGTCTGGAAAGAATCAAAAGAACAAGTCTTCTTAGGAGTTAAGAAACACAGATTCATTCTGTTCCCTAAAATCTCATCCTTATGCTGTCAATAATCCAGAAAATAACTGCAGAATTAAAACCAACTCTGATACTCGTGGAGTTGAGGGAGTGGTTCATATTTTACTTTGGTTTTCAGGTTTAGATGGATGCGTACAAAGTCATTACAAGCTTGCAAGACAATGCTACTGCTTCAGCTAAGCACTATGCAAAGACTGTGGAAAGGAGCTAGTTAAGCTCCAATAGCTAGGAAAAGAATCAGGAAAGTAACCGCCACTGTCCTACAACAGAGAAGGAAAAGCACAATGGAAATACAATCAAGATCTCCCTCATTCTTCATATCAAGGACCTAGTGACTTGGCAGTGCCTCCACAGCAGCCTGTAGCACAAAAGAAGAAAGGCAGCCATTATGAACCCCTTGAAGCAGGGGTCTTTAGACACACAGATAACGTCACAATTTAAACTGCACCTTCTTTCATATTCATTCTGTGCTCTAAATCTCATGCTCTTTTACAACTCGCTGCACTTCTTGCCTCATCTTCCCACTTAATGCTAAACGCCTAATGCGTATCCGATTTCTACAGCAAAAGAGGCTTGTTCTCAATCAGTATTTCAGTGGTACCACTAAGTGAGGTGAATTAAAAACTATCTTCACAACAGTGAGGATTTATCTAAAGGGATTGCCAACGAGTCCTGAAAGCTTAATATTTTCTGTCACAAAAACCAGTATGTCACTAAACTAGAATCAAGCACAATGTGAACTATTTCAGGGTGTCTGAAGAGAAGCAGAGTGGCTAAGAATCATGTCAGAGCCAAATAACTTTCCTCAGATATCAAGTTATCACTAGCCTATCCAGTAATTACTTCAGTCTACAGATGAGGAAATATTCTTTGTATATACTTCTCTATAAAGCAGGCACACATACAAAAGATGTGGCATCTGCTAAACAAGTATCAGATACAAAATGCTGCATTTGCTCTTTTTTATAAACAAAGATTTTAGATAGTAATTATTACAGCTAAAATATTCAATCGCTATTGTCCACAACTAGCTGACAGACCGTTTTCAGTCACTTAGGATTCTTTTCTTTCTATAAACTTCTATCCAAATGAATTTAATCCACAAATGTCCCCATGAACCACAGAATCACCTATATTGGAAAAGACCTTTTAAGATCACCACGTCCAAATATAAGCTGACAAGTCCTTGACTAAACCATACCCCTAAGCACTGTGTCTACCCAACTCTTAAATACCTCTGGGGTAGGGGACGCCACCGCTGCCCTAGACAACCTGTTCCAATGCCTGATAACCCCTTCAGTAAAGAAATTCTTCCTAATATCCAACCTAAATCTCCCTTGGCACAATTGGAGGACACTTCCTCTTGTCCTATCACTTGTTACTTGGTTGAACAGACCAGTAGGTGTAGAGAACGATAAGGTCTCCCTTGAGCCTCCTTTTGTCAAGACTAAATAATCCTAGTGCTCTCAGATGCTCCTCATAAGACACGTGCTTTAGATCCCTCACCAGCTTTGTTGCCCTTCTCTGGACATGCTCTAGTACCTCAAAGTCCTTCTTGTAGTGAGGGGCCCAAAACTGAACACATGACTTGAGACGAGGCCTCACCAGTGCTGAGTACAGGGGTAAAATCACTGCCCTGGTCATACTGGCCACACTGGCATTTCTGATACAGGCCAGGATGCCAAAGCGCAGAAACTGGCATTTAGCCTTAATGAAACTCATTCAACTTATTAAAGGTGTAGTAGGAACACCAGAGATGAAAGTGCCATGATGTTGATCAGACTTTTGTGATCAAGTCCAGTTGTCACACCCAGAGTCACTGATTAGTAAAGGTAAGGGGAGGAGATAAAAAAAATGTTCCCTTTTCTATACTGCAAATCTCAAACAGCATAGAATTTTGAAATGCTCTGAAATTTTTGAAATTTTTCATTTGATGCTTATTGTATCTAAGTAGCTGAATCAAAGTTATATCTTTTAGCAATGACATTCAGCAGTATAAAGGGAATAAAGACATTAGCTTCACATCCTTTATTAAATGTGCTTAAGATACTAAGTAGATGCAACCACTTGCCTTCCACTCAGTAATCAAACATGCAGAAGTTATTGTAAAATAAAGACCATGCTGCCCTCTTACTCTCCCAAAATGCTTTCCAGATCAGAACTACAAATACTGCAGGATGAAGTGAGGATGTTGGCACTGCTTATGCTTGCCATTTTTTTTTCCTGAGGGTGAACTATGAAATTCCTTGCCACAGATTACGTGGCTATTATAAGATTGGGTTCAAAACCAGAAGAAGTACATCCAGTAAATAGAAAAATCCATTAACTATTCTTAGTGGAAACAGCCTAATTAAAAATAAACAAATAAATAGTGGTGTGGAGCCACAGAACACTACACGTCATGTGATTTCATGGACTGTATTCCTAACACACATGCCTTGTCCTTATATATTTCTTCAAGTATTCACTGCTGGCTACTGTTGTAGGTAGACTGATGACAATCCAGATGTCTGTTTTCACACTGTCGCAAGACATCCACCACAACAGTTCCAAGTCAGGATAAAATGAGAACTGCTCAACCACTCTAATTTAGCTAAAGCATATTGAGGACTGATTTCTTCTCTACAACAGTTGTACCCTGAACACCTGTTAAAGTTAATAAAAGCTGCAGAGGAAGGTAAAGTTTAGCTGTAAGTGATTGTTTCCCCATAAATTATTCTTAAATGTCTTATTTCCTTTGAAGAACAAGCAATTACAGTTAAGATTTATTGATTTCATAATTCCACTTAGAGAACTAAATTTAAAATAAACGAACACCAAGAAGTTCAGTATTCTATGAAGCGGATGTTTAAATAATCTGACTATCTGATATCTCTCTGCACGATTCATAGTGAAAGGATTTGTTAAACTCAAAACGTGAGGTACCAACTTCTGAAAGTAATTTTGAGTCAAACAAAAAGCTGAGATGGTTAGTTCTGAAGAGTGACACTAAAACTGCTGTAAAAAATAGAAAAAAAGAAGAAGACAGCTTGCTACAGGTGCATCAGTCTGAAAGAAGAGCTGCTGATGTACCTTGATGTATGAGGGCTTGGCTTACCATGGAACTTCAAATCCCATAGACTGTTTCTTTCCAGACACTGTCATTCTGGTAATTTTTGGCACAATTTCAGATTCCATTCTGGATGACTGGGAATCCCTTGTTTTTCCTAGTAATAGACAAAAAGTAAGTTTGAACTTAATGTTGTAGCTAACAGCTGTTAAATATAAAGTTTAACAAGTTACATCTCTTCAACCCAAAGATACCAGTCTGTGATGATAAATTCTCACACTTCAGTGCCTTACTTGCATATACTACATATTTATTTGAAATAATGTACAGACAGTAATATTTATTGTGAAAATCTCATATGTATCTCCAAGTATTCACATGACACCTACACCACTCAAAATCTTCACTCACAGCAGTTCTGCAGACGCCAGAAGCATCGCATGCAATATGAGGATGAAGAAATGCTTTGCAGCTGCTCACTAGCTAATTAAGTTAATTCTTATTCAGAGTTTTCCTTTTGCTTAACACTGCAGAGCCTCAAGGCTATTTTAACGCGACTACCTCAGGTACTGCTAGCAGCAGCACAAGCTATGTGTGGGCTACCAGGCCTTCCCTGAAACTTGCAGAGTTGTCTCATTCTGAACTATGCTGCAGAAGCCAAGCAATACCCAAAAGCTAGTTAATTTAAAGGTTATTTAGAAATAATTACCAGAGTTGAATAACTTAATTACTTTGAAGGTATTAATTTTTACCATAACTTAAATGAAAATACAATTAATTACAGTAAGGTTCATTCTTAATTTTGTCAAACTAGTTTCACAACTAGTAACACTGCAGTACTATTAATTTCTTACGAAGCTGTAAAAAAAAATTAAATAATTATTTACTCCAGGGAGGGGCAATCTAAATTAAAGAAGTTAGCTCTTTTCTTTCCACAATTCCCTCTTTAGTATTTGAGGATCGCTTCTTCCTTCAAGGCTGTATTCTTCCAGTAATAGACCAATTCGGATAGTCAGTCAAGTGAATACTTATTTTGAACAAGTTAATCTTTTAAGTATTTGAGACTACTACTGTATGATGAACTGTTGAAGGAATTTAGTCCTACCCATTCAGATTATTGTGTTAACCTTTTATTGTGTTCTAAAGTACGACAGATTCACCTTAAAACCACAGAATTATATTGATTTGCAAGTTCTATGTAAAGTTGTGGTCAGGGTTGATGAAGATTTCAGGTAAGGAAAAAGAATACCACAGGCATGTCTATAATAGACACACCTCTATAATAGACAGCATATGAAAAAAACCAAAACAGTTGTGCAACTTTTTCTAAACCATCACAATATAGATTAAGATATTTAACTGATTACTCGGTCTTCATCTCCCTTATTTGTCTTAGCTGCTGATATGTATTTTATTTATACACCACCTGGAGATTGCTGAAAGAAGTAGTATGTATGTGCATAATTAACAGTTGCATATCAAGTACACTGTAAATAAGGAAAACCAGCAAAAAACATGGTTTACAATAACCACAAATTACATAATTGACAAACAAACAGTAAAGATTCAGAATATAAAATTTTCAGATCACAGGACAAGGAACACTAGTTAAGTACAAAGATTTTGTTTCATGTTCAAGCTCCTACATAGATCACTTTAATTAGCAGTTAATCACCTCAGTTACAATAGAAGTTTCATTATTTTTGTTGCCAACTTGGTATGGGGGATTTTTTAACCTACTTCAACTTAACAGTTTTCAAGCAGCCATCACTTTCAACTGTTAGTTAAACATGAATGCTCCACATGTTACTTGAAAGCTGAATTACAGTTAATTCTCAGAAAATACTATGTTTGAAATCTAGCTGCTAGGAACTAATAACTACAAAAAACAATTAAATTGAAATGAGATTAGTTGAAAGAAAACAAGATGACAATTCATATCATGTAACTTGAAAATAACTAGCCATCTATTACCAATATTTGCCACATATGATCCAATATCAGAAGTCGAAGGTTTTACAAAATGCACCTTCTCTAATCAATTTAGAAATTAAGCTTCACTCTGTACAAATACTGTTGGGGTGTTTGACGCTGATGCAAAATTAAATGTACAAGGAGACAAAACACAATCAATGAACTCAGTACTTGACATAGAAATCACAGAATTTTAAAACTAGAGATCAGGAAATACTAGAAGTTGAAAGAAGATACAAAAATAAAACTAAAAAGAGCAAGCAAAAGTAATTATCCATCAACAGCACTGACAGTTTGGGCAGCTTTTTTCTTTATTTAGTTATTTTTATAAAGCATTAATACTTCAGCATAGATAGAGCAAGGAAGCAGAAGACCAGGATCATATAAAAAAAAAAAGCCAAATCATAGGAGATAACCCTGGAATGGTGGCATTCAAATAGACGCAGAGACAAAGAAAGAATTATTAGTAACACTACTTAGAGAATCAAATATAATTTTCTGACTTGAATGTTTTTATAACTAAGTATTATAAAATCAAGCGGCACATTTGAGGTAAGGGCTAAGTCTGTCTTTTGTGTTCTGCCGGTGCCATTAAAGATTAACGATTATGGGCTTCATTACAAAGGACATAAGGTCAGGAAAGGAGTATACCTATCTAATCTATAGGGCACAGGAGAAAACTGCATGATAATCTCTTTATCTGCTTTAGCAGGCAAAGCAAAAGCTATTAAGCACTTAACAGATCCTACATAAATCCTTAAACCGCACCTTGGAACTAAAAGGAAGTCAATGCACTATGCAGATACAGTTCTTAAAACACTTCTTAATAGCCAAGCAGGGTATCTCTATGGCAACTGAAGTGCACCACAAACCTGGAAAAAGTACAGGCAATAATCCAAATCTGACTAGGACAAGAGCAGCTGTGAGAAAAATTAACCTCCGAAGGGAAAGGACGTAAATGATAAACAAAGTTTTGCCAAGAAAGCTTTCAAAAAGGTCTTCATGCCTACTGTCATTTGGACATTCTTAAAACACATACTGGAGTAAGTCAATAACAATGTTTCCTACATGAAGAGTACGCATAAAATAATGATAGATACATCTTTCATAAACTCCTATGGAAGCCCCAATACCTCCTTGCTACATTTCACTACTCTAGCATTGCAAAAAGCAGAGTGCATCACATGTACATAAATTTGACACTACTGGCCAAGGGTGTCAAACCACAGAGCAAGAGATTTTACTGCAGAAGACACTTCATAAAAATTTTGGCTATTCACCAGCTTAACAATAGGAAAAATGAAAGAAATTGTCCTTCCGTGAAAACAGAAAGTATACATTCATAAATTATGAAAACGTAAAGGCTTATCAGCATGACAGTTCTTGAAATTCAGAATGTTTAAAAGCCAAAACTTCTAGCCTGTTTTAAGCAAAGGAGATTGCAGATAGATATTTGGTATTTAGACTGCACTAAGATCAGAGTTCCTAAAGCATACCGTTGCTGAGTCAAAGACTACTATGATAAAACACATGCAATAATACACCTTGTCTCAGTATTAAAACAGGATGAGCCTAATACCAAAGGGAACAAACAGACCTGCATTGCTGCTACTCCAGTACAACTACGGCAGCGTGTGACAACTTCACAAGCAAAGCTCTCGTGCCTTTACTATTCTTCTCTTTGCTTCTATCTTTCCTGCGACTGTCAGGTGATTTTCTGACCTGATTTAGTCAAAAAGTATTACTAATGACACCTGCTGTAACTTCAAAATTATTAAAGGTAAAACTCCAAAATCTGAGACTATTTGCAGACTAATAAACAGGACATAGGCACGCATATATATTTATATATATACACACATACACACACACACACACATATATATACACACACATATATATACACACACATATGTATGCATATATATATACACACACATATGTGCACAAGGAGCATCTTTAAATACGAAAATAGTCTCTCTGAGTGTTCAATCTGGAATACCATAAGTGTATGGATACAGTTAAACTACCTCCTTTACCATAAGCAACTCCCTAGATTTTGTATTTCCCTTGTAAAAACAGTTGTAAGGAGTACCTGTAAAAGATTTAAACAGATCAAAACATTATTTTGGCTTCTTTACCCCACATAACAGGATTGAGAACCTCTTATTTCAGCTTTTGCTCGTTTATATACTTACACTGAAAGTTGCATGAAGATGGAAATTGGCCTTTTCTCTGTTAGAGGTACGGAAGTTATATTTCAGTATTTGGAAGAGCTCATTGCCAGTCTACTCTGTTCCCAGGCAGTTTAGAGGTGCATTAAAACAACAAGGGTCTGCAACCACCATCTCAAGGCATACATGTTGACATCAAGTGAAGTAAGGATATTGGCATATTTACAGAAATGCATTCTAACACTGGGTATTTAAATCCACACAGCCTTCATTCAGATGGCCGTATTTTTTCAGCAATAAAATCAAAATGCCACTGTTTTTGATTCCTATACACACAGGCTTCTCCCAGTTTGTTTTCCTCTCATCAAATTGTGAAATCACACTGAAACTTTAAGCTCAACTACACCTCTGCACAGAGAAGTCTGCTTCTGATAGGATGAACAAGAATTTTTAATATGCCTGAATTCAGATGGAAAAATAAGAAAGGAGGAATGTCAATGGGTTAGGCATGTATTTTTCAGATGGCAATCCCACTTAAATAAACTCGTTTCTACACACAGAACAACTACTAGCAGTGTATCACCACTGGCAAAGGAATGCACCTTCAAGGGAATTACATGCTAATTAACTGTGGCCAGATTGCAGTTAATTTTTCTTTAAGGTTTTAAGACCTTTACATGCTTTTGAAATTTTTACTGGGTTTATATTGATACTTCTATTTTCAAAAGTGGTATAAGGTGGCTGCATACTATTTCAATTCTGAATGGAGCTGGGAGCTTAGACACTATTGACATTTAATAGATGGAATTAATTTACTTAAACACGTCCCTCTTGGCGCTGTGTAAACCATCACATGGAAAAACATACATG
>NW_009697313.1:0-18384 GCF_000703405.1 Apaloderma vittatum | reverse complement strand
GATCTAGAAGATACTGTTTGCATCCATTATTCTGTTACCAACTTTCTATATAACCACAAGCAAGCCACTTAGACCTTTGTCTACTGATTAAACAGCATCAGCCACCAATTGCATAAAAGAAAAAGGAGAGTACACTACTTTTGTGATGGTTTTGTATACAATGTCATGAGCTTGTTCCAAGTACATTTCGCGACTCACTGATTAAAACAAAATTTTTTTGCATACATTACTGAGTGTAACTACTGAGTCTAATAGTAACAACAGAAGCACAGAAAAGACAGGGTTGTCAAAAAAGCAGATTCAAAATGTCTCCCTTTCTGTATGCCATGCTACGATCTTAAATTAATTTTAAGGCCCTACAATTGTGAAAATACTCCAAATGTGGACTACATGAGACAAACAGATATGTCAGTCTGCTTAAATACAATTTCATGCTCAGAGGCATGTATCACCTGTGCGCCCACACGTATGTGGGCTTATAGTAATACCTAATACATACAAACACCATTGCACTCACTATTTCAAAATTTTGACTGTAACATATCCCAGATGACAAATTTGAAACTGCTTATATCCTTCTATTTATGTCATAAAGCTCATAAAATTCTAGCCTTTAATTAAAATACTTAATTTGCCTTAAAAACAGTAGAATTGTATTTTCCTCTCTTCAAACTTCACAGCATATAGGAAAAACAATAAGGAAATACAAAAATTTGACAAATTAAAGAGATACTCTACTGCTTTTTAAAAAATTATTGTTAGCAATTCAGCTGAACTATTTGACACCCATGAAGTCTACAAAATGCTGCAGGACATGATGGCAACTTGTAGCACAACTTAGTTATGTTTGCCACTGAGCACACTGGATCTTCAGTGCCAGTGGTAGCAAGTATTAGTATTATCGACATATTGCTGGGCACAATATCAGAAGATCGAGACTCCCAACCATATTCTAGCAGTACATACCATGACTACCAAACTTAGAACATTCCAGATTTGGTAAATTTACACAGTTCACTAATCTTTTACATTCTGCCTGCAAATAATTTGCCATGCACTCATCCCTGTAGCCCTTCATTTAAATTTCTTTGGATGCAACAGATCAGTGACAAAGTCCGCTGCACGCGCAAGGAGTTCAACACACAGATATCCCATCTTATGCAAACAGATAAAGTAACCTAGGATAACTGAGAAAGGAAAAAATGAATTATTTAGAAAAGACTCTCCCACTCTTCTATGATCTCAGAAATGTCAGCAGCCCTCCAAAGAGGACCTCTGATATCAAAGAAACACCACCTAGCTGTAATGAAAATGTCACATGAAAAACATTCAAAACAAAAATTTTACTTTTGTGTTTAAAATATACCAGATCAAAATATTAATTTTCAGGAAGAAACAGGGCATGAAGTGTTCAAGGCTATGTTGGGTGAGGTTTTGAGCAACACGGTCTAGTGGAAGGTGTCTCTGGCCACAGCAGGAAGGCTGGAACTAGAATACCTTTAAAAGGGCCCTTCCAGACAAAATCATTCTATGACTCCATACTAGTATGAACCACAATATACAAATAAATGCCACCGAACATCCACTGCACTTATGAAAACAATGCAACGGTCCAAAATAAAAGGCAAACTTGCTAAGTCACCCCCAGTGCCACAGCCATTCTAAAGATACTACTGAAAACAATTCTCCAAACAAGAGCACTTAACTTTTTTTTTTTTAAAAAAAAGGTTATTTCTTAATAGAAACCACAGTCAGGGGTTTTCCAGGTAATTTAATCTTGTTGTTATAACTATAACCTTCTTTGCAAAGTTTCAGATGGTGAGTGTGACCTTTTTTTCATGAAACTGAGAGCAGTCATTTTCACTGAAAATGGCAAAAATAAAAATGTCTACTTGCACCTGACTAGAAGAATTGTATTTTGTTTTTAAGGTTTGATACAGCAGGAGGGAGGAGGGATACAGGAGGCTAATTGAGTAACATTCCTAAGTATCTCAAACATGAGCCACTTCCCTGTGGCCCACAACGCGCAAGCGGCACAACAGCTTGCTGCCCCAAGACTGAAGTTCCAGAAACAGTTTGTTTTACTACATGCAGCTGCAATGATGGGATGTGCTGCAAGCACAGTCAGACAGGCTGACAGCCTCACCCATTACAGTTCGCTGGTACTCCTCATTTGCAAGGCTACAGGCTTGGGAAGGAGCAGCCGGAAAGCTGCCCGGCAGAAAAGGATCTGTGTGTGCTGGCTGACAGCCGGCTGAACATGAGCCAGCAGTGTGCCCAGGTGGCCAAGGCGGACAACGGCACCTGGCCTGGATCAGAAACAGTGTGGCCAGCAGGAGCAGGGCAGTGATCGTGCCCCTGTACTCAGCACTGGTGAGGCCGCACCTGGAACCCTGTGTTCAGTTTCGGGCCCATCACTACAAGAAAGACGCTGAGGTGCTGGAGTGGGTCCTGAGAAATGTGACAAAACTGGTGAAGGGTCTGAAGAACAAGTCTTCTGAGGAGCAGCTGAGGGAAATGGGATAGTCCAGAGCAGGCTGAGGGGAGATCTTATTGCTATCTACAAGTACCTGAAAGGAGGTCATAGTGAGGTGAGGGTTGGCCTAAGTAATAAGCGACAGGACAAGAGGACATGGCCTCAAGTCTTGCCAGGAGAGATTTAGACTGGATACTAGGAAGAATTTCTTTACTGAAAAAGTGATGGAGCCGTGGAATAGGTTGCCCAGGGAAGTGGTGGAGTCACCATTCCTTGCGGTGTTCAAAAAACGTGTAGATGTGGCACTTCGGGACAGGGCTTGGTGATCCTGGTGGTGTTAGGTTGACAGTTGGACTTGATGATCTTAGAGGTCTTTTCCAACCTTAATGATTTTATGGTTCTATGATTCTATGATTGGGTTTTACTTTCAAAGCTTATAGCTTTTAGCAAATTGAACTCTTTAGTCCAGTGATGTACGTGCCTAGGGCTGATTTTTTTTTAAGTTCTAGACAGAGAAACTGGAAGAGAAAAGATGAGACAGGACTATTTACCTTCAAAAATAGCACCTGAAGAAAATACTGTTTAAGCAAATTAAATCTTTCAAGCGATCCTTTCACCTTCTGAAAATCCACTCAATTTGGCCTTAGCACAGTTTGCACATACTCTTACAGCTTAATTTTTAACTAAATGCCCAAAATACTTAATCAAAATTCCATATGTAGCTGATGTGGCTATTTTTGACCAGGCTGAACTGGGTTGTGTTACCTGAGAGCAAATATTAACTCTTCTGTGGTTTCCATAGTTTCCCACTACATCTGGAGGTGTGAATCTGGCTCGGATAATCATAAAAAGTAAATAAAACTGAGGAGAGCAAGAGAAAAAAAAAACAGTAGAGCACGCAGAAATACAAGCAGATTATCAAGGACAGACAAAGGCTATAAGAATGAAAATGAGGAGAGCAGAGAAGATGAATTGATAGCTACAGTGACCGTGAAAAAATAAACAATGTTAATTAACAACCTAACTTGGGAAAAAACACGTTACGGAGAGGGAGAAAGTAAAAGGCCACATACTTGGTGACAAGTTACATGCAGAGCTAAACCTGAATTAAGGAAGCAGAAGAGGATCAGAACTAAAAATGAATGCAAACTAAGGGTGAGGAAAAAAAATCATGGCCAATGACTGGAAAATAGGTAGGAAGCTGGGAATGGCTAGATATGTTTAAGCAACAGGTATCAAAAAAGAACACATAGTTCAGCTCTAGATATAGATCATTGGTACAGTCTTTCCAGAAATGCAGGTAATTGGTCTGATTACACTCACAGTTAATATATAAGGGGAAAGAAAGGCACTGTCACTCAAGTAAAACTCTCCAGATTTCCAGTTTCACTAAGCCAACACCTCTGGTGTAAAAGAACGGAGATCTGCTGTACAGAAAGGCAGTCGGACAGACAGACGGAGGGGGATGGTAATTTCTTCTAGAGATTACAAAAACATCAGCTGCCTCCTTTTGATGTTTCTGATACGTAAACATGTTTAAAGGTCCAACAGGAATTCAAAACAATAAACCGACTTTCTCATCCATCAAGTTCTTGAAAAGAATGTCCCTGCGGTCTTTCTCATGCCTACAGCTTATAGTCAAATGGAGTAAAATCCAGTCCTTCACATGAAAGTAACTCAGTACAACTCATGCGGTAACTACTGAAACTTTATTTGTGGGAGGCGCATTACTTTGCACTCTAGCAATGCCAACGATGCCCCTTTCTCAATCTGTTACTGAAGCTACGATCTACTGTAAATACAATTTATTAGACATTTGCAGTTGTTCTGTAACAGGACCTTTACTCTCCCACACATACACAACTGTAGGTCGTTGGTGGTGTTTTCTAATTCAACGAATTTTTCTTAAATGACTGTGAATTGTCCCTCACTGAGATTTAGAAAAAGCTTGTTCTGGTATTTCTGAAGTGCAATTTCCTACCATAAATGGTCATGTAAAGAGCAGAGTCAGCACTACAGGCATGACAACCCTAAAAAGATATCCCCTTTAGCCAGTCACTTAATTGAACAGAATACACAGAGCCAATGCAAATTACCAGAATTTCTGTTAAAACCTTAGCCCAGAATGAGTATGTAAAACTGAAAGTACAATATGCACATTCTATTACAAATATATTTAATTTCCAAAAATAACAGACAGCAATTTCAGGTTTAGTGCTTAACTAATATTATAATGCCAGAGGATGGTGCTATTCGCCTGCACATCATCCAGGTAATTCAGAAACATCATGCCTTTTGCACATCGGCATTACCTACGCAACCTATGTTCCTGTTGAGGATATTGCAGGAGCGCACAACATTTTAGAAAAGAAAGCTTTCCTGAGCCACAACTTCTATTTATGCACCAAGATTACTTCAGTACAAAACAGAAGTTTAACTATAGGAATAGTGAACATGAAAAGCATACCAGCAAACTGATAGGATACAAAAAGGAAAATCATACATCTGTTCAACTCTTCCACAACCACTCTGCAAACTTTCTGCAGATACTTCACGAGGCAGCCTTCTAAAGTTGTATGAGAAAAAAATACATTTACTATACATATACTACATAAAACACTATAATGCACAATAAAGTACATTGAAGCTGCACGTAATTTCAGCATCCTAGTTTCGTAAAATTTTATTTTGCAAATTTTTAGTGCAGTGAAGACTTCAAGGTAAGATCAGCTAAAACCTTATTTAATTTAGGTTCTCCAAATTCTCAACTCTGCCACTCTGCTGGTGGCAACACAACCAGACTAGACCCCGACTGAGTCGACATATCTGTGGGAGAATTAATGATTTTTTTTTTCTTAAAAGTCACTCAAATTTGCAAGGTTTTACTTGTCCATGCATTCACTCCTTTACTTTTCTGCAAAGTTAGCCCTACGTAAGAAAAACACATTAATCTGATGCCCCTCCATGATTTCAGGGATGAGACTGCAAATTGCAATGTCACAGAACAGGGCACATTTCAGAATAGAAGATTTGTGACTTCAGAGGACCAAAGGAATAACCTAATCATGTATCAAGAATTTACCAGCTATTAAAAAAAGCAGTTCAGACACTTATGTAAAACATGATTTCAAAGAATCAGACTCAGACTCAGTATGGTTTGAAAGGAAAATAAAAAAATCAAGGTCCAGCAGTACAGCAATTACTGAAAACACCATGTGCATACATACATACACACCTCTTGCTGTAAACTGAAACACAAATGGAGCTAATAATAAAAACCAGGAATTGTTCATAAGTACAAGGGAGTCAGACTCACTGACTGACACTTGACTTTCGCATTTCTGCTGGCAAGGTAATTGTAGTTAAACAGCAAGTCCTCAGAGATGTCACTTTTTCTCCTAAAAAGACAAAGGATAAACATACTCTACTTACGTATTTTACAAAAAGTCAGCCAAAGACACCAATTTTGAAAGCTTTACCTATAAATGAAGATGAAAGGAAATGACAATGTGCATTAGAATTTCATTAAAGATGGCAGGAATGGTGGTACAGGATTGCCAAGAGAAATGGGACCGAAAACTTGGAAGAACGTTATGTGGAACAGTTCATATTTCAAGGGTTTTTACTCTGCATCCTGACAAAGATGATTTCTTGATCACCCTCACCATTCCTACCACCTCCTACTCAAGAGACAAAGACATCTTCCCAAGCCAGTAGTTAGGGCACTTCTCTGGGATCTGCTAAAACTAGGTAGGAATTCCTCACTATTACCAGCAGAAGCTGCAGATGATAGGTCTATCGACCACAGCACAGTGAATGTTCAGGGTCTTGAGAATTTGAAGGTTTGTTTTTTAAGCACTTTGGCAAGCTACACTCTTGCAATTAAAAATTATTTCCCTATGGACTACTGATAAGCTTTGGGCATGAGCCTGTTGAAAAACAACCATCTTTGTGTGAGATGTTCACTATTTGTTCATATACAGAAATCAAAGCAGACCTAGCTCACATTTTTGGTACTAACACTTAAACGCTAGCTAAATGCTACAGCCCATAACCTCAGTGGAGACTTGAATTCAGTAAGAATTACTTCAAGACATTGCTCTGTTCCCATTAAGACAGAAAATTGCTATTGAAGAAAAAGATACTAAGCTACAAAGATGAAGAACTTTTTTTACATGAACCACAAAATACAACATACCAAAGAGTACGGCAACTCTCCATATTGAAAACTACTATTAGGTACAAGAACACAAACACAAAGTTGTTGTCAACAAATTAAAACCCCTGTAATATGGTGAAAACTACTCTATTATAAATCCCAAAATGGAAGTCATTAAAAGATACTATTTTGCCCAAAGAAATTAGACACAGTAATCTTCTGAATTGTCACAGAACAACAGTCAGTGCTTCTGCTTCTTGACCACAAGCAATTTTAATAAACTGAGGAAACTGGCAAGGCAAAAAGCTGACAGTGTTTACAGAAATGGAAATAATGATGCTGGAAGGCAGGCTCCAATGAAGATGAATCCAGTAAAACACAGGGCTGACATTCTACAAGCTTGCCCACTTGGCAGAAATGGTCGTGTTCTACGCAAGGTCTCCAGCTCAGTGAATAAACAACATTTTTTACTCTAGGTGGAAAAAACGCTTCTGAAGAAATAAGACTAAGCTGTGAAATAGGAACTAGCATGTTACACACAGTAGGTGCTCTCACTTTTTAAGGCATTCTAGCAGAGCAGTGTCTGCCCGTGTGCCCCCAAGACAACTGATATTTTTTTCACAGCGAGTATTTGTAGCTGTGCACATGGATGCCTTTACTTAAGTAGCTAACTATTGTAAATAAAACTTTTAAAGAAAAACAAACACAAGATGATTGCTCACATGAACTAATAGTACAGTTGATGGATTAATGCAAAAGGTACCTCTGATAGCTAATGAGCCCAAAATATAGAACTTCCAGATCTAGCAGCTGCTATACCCCTCTTAACAAGAGTTGCATTAAAAGCTGTAGGATAGAGCAGGAGATATATTTTACACAGTTTTACAGACATAGCTCAAGGGTACTCTAACTTGAAAATCCTACCTCTTCCGCTATTCCAACTAGTCTCTTAATTTCAAAGACTTAAGAAGCTACTGGAAATATATAACCTTGTAAAAAGTTAAATAATACATTAACTGAGTTTATTTTAAAAAGCTGATTTAAAAAAGCTTAATACATACATTTAAAAGCCACCTGAAGAATTACTTTGAAGAGAAAAACGTTACACATGTTCAAATTTTTGCTATTTTTAATATATCACAAAGAAAAAAATGTTAAAGGCCAAGTTGAAAACAAAAGGCATTGAAAATGCATTGTTCTTCTTTGCACATGTAAATTAGGCAAAAAACATTTCACACAATCTGTTCAAAGGAAATTTGCTGAGTGAACATACACCTTTTACAGTACTTGTTTTACTAGGAGTAAATGTAAAATAATGAAGCAGAACACATACACTTATCAAAACCAAGGAAAATAATTAACAAGGTGCTGTTTTTCCTTTGGTGTTTTTTCCTCCTAATTTGGAGGAAAAAGACAAAAAGAGACTAACATTCATCAAGTACCTGCTCTTCCCCTCCTTAACTGTTCCAAAATTTAAGTTAAGGGCTAGTGGTTTATGCCCTTGGTTCAATTTTCCATTATTCCTCAACTACATACTAAGCAGCTGTTAAAAAGAATTTAACTGCAGGATCACAATTCTTCAACAGTAATTTCGGAAACGCTAAAGTTCTAACACTTTTCCTTATAGCCAATTCAGCCTATGTTAATTAAAAAGAAATTAGATTTATAAGTTATTTCTGTGTTCATGGGAGAGCTTATTCAATATAAATTTAAAAAAGATAACAGCATGAGAAAATACTTAAAAGTTCTTTCTTTAACTGAATTGTGCTTTCTGTGTTTTCTTACATCACGAAACCAAAGGCTATAGGAGGACCATCAAACAAGACATTTCCACAATATGCACGCAACCTACTAACTCAATGTCAAAGATCACATTTACAATATGCTATTATTTAGAAATGTGCTCTCCCTATTTTTTATATTAGATACCACTTAAAACCAGAACATCTTCCCATCAGTCTTACACCTCTCCTTAATGCTATTTGCCACTAATGGTGGAACATCAGAAAAGAAACAAAGGGAAAGTCTTTAAGTCCAGTCACACTTTTATTTTCGGTACTATGTCCATAACAATGGAGTGTATTAAGATGTGTAATTCCACACGTGACTGTTTTGTACTGGAAGAGACCTTGACTGGTCGTAAGTATTCTAGAGAACCCACATTTTGCTCTGCCTTACTACTGGGATTCAAAGCTCACCTTTTCTGATACAGTTGCCTACATTGCCAATAGCAGCTCTTGCTGGTACACTTTACAGATATTCCTGTGCTGTAAAGGGCTTTTTCCTGTATGTACCCTCTAAACTTGAGCAACTCCTGCTATGTGGGGAAAAAAGAGCACTATCTCAGTTTTGTCCTCAGTGCTACACAGATGAAAGTTCAATAGTTCACATACAAACCTACTCAAGAGTAGCTGTCTTTAAGGGAAACGACAAGTGGATTCATCCATAAGAGTACGACCACATTCTCAAAGCATTGCTTGAGATGCAAACTGTTAAATAAAGCAGCTTGAAACTACTAAGACCTACTTTGCTGCCACATAATTTTCTTCTAGTTCCTTTCTGCCAAGTTTTCTGTTGGTCTGCTCTGTAATATCAAGAGGTGCAACATACACTTTTTCTTTTTCCTTTAATTCTGACAGAAGGTATCTTTTCCTAAATAAACAGAACTAGCTTGCCACACTGCTATCTGGCCCTGTTCATATGTGGAGTACACTTAATTAAGAAAGGGCAAAAACTCAGAGGAAGCAATGAGTATTTAAAGATACAAATAACATGGAGAAAGAAAAGCTTTAGCATGCTCTGTCATTTAAATGTGTTAGTGGAAACACATTTATAGACAAAGAATCTTTGAAACCTAAGTGTGAAACTGCTAAAGATCTCTGAACCTAACTTGAAAAACAAACTGAAGCTGCATCAGTGCACTAGGTTGATCAAGTGTACTTAATTTTTCTCCAGTATTCAAACAATGTATTAGCAGCAAAAAAGGCAAACAAGTTCACACATCTATTATTAACATTTTAGAGACAAATCTTAAGCTATCCAAAAAGCCATAAAGGCAATTTTCCTGCACTACCACTGCACACCACACTATTCGTTACGCTTAGGTACAACAGATTATACACTTGAAAGACATAATTTCCTAAGAAACACATTATAGATGCTACCAGTAATAACGAACATCATTAGAAATTTAGTGAAACTAACACTAATTAGATGATTAAGCTGGCAGTATGGCTTCTAGTAGCTAACTGATATAAAACCCTTATATTAAGCTCTAATTGTACCTATCAGGGAAAAGGTTGCAAGGAGAAGTGCAGATACTGGCCAAGCTGAAGAAGCCAGGTAAAAGCAAGCTGCTTGACATATACAGCAACACACATTTGAGAAGCATTAAATACCTTAAAAAAAAAACAACTGTTCTGCAATAAAATTTAGGTTTTAAAAACTGCCCCACCTCTCAGTGTAAGAAATATATTTGCTTACAAAGTTAAGTTTTCCCTTTTGAAATTGCAGAATGTTTTACATTATCTGCATTACTTATCTACGCTTGCATTATCGATATAATTTCTCTATTTCACATTTTCCTATCAACATCTTTGATGCCAATCTGAATTCCAGAGTTATCAACGTTGAACTTGTTTAATTAAGTCTACTAAAAATGGAGAATGAACATAGTCATAATCTGAATAAGGAGACCTCTATCTGGAAAATAACACCCTATGCATAGATATGATGTGAAACACAGCACTGGAGGCTCTACTCCTCATTGCATCATGAAGAGTCATGTATCCGAGCTGAGAAGTAAAACTGAATATAGTAAAATATAAACTGTAGTTTTAAATAAGCTTTGCAAGATTTATCAGATGCAGATGAAAGTTAGAAAGAGTCTGAAGCAATGCATTTCCTTCTCCTGTGACTCTAGAGAGCAATTTGCATGGACTGAAGTTCATCGCTTAACATTTTCCCCTTCTTTGATGCAGTGAGAGTAGTCAGACACTTCACATTTTACAGTAGTGCCTGCAAGCACACAGATAGCATCCAAAACCTTAAAGCTGTATACATACGTTCTCTGAAAAATAGCGTTAAAAGCATACCATTCAAGTAACATTTCTGCCTCAAACAATGTTTGCTTAAAAACTTCAAGTAGCACTTTTCCTCCGTTTTTCAACTTACTCATAGTACTTGGTGTATACACACTTTTATTATCTTGCCTAGTTGACAATCGAAGTTAGTAATTTTCCAGTTTATGTGGTTCAGCAATAAGGAAAGGGAGAACACTAAAAATAGGAAAATGTGATTCTAAAACCACAAAAAGTGGTAACAAGGACTCAGACAAGGAGTACCCAAAATAACTTCAACTCATATTTTGGAATTAATTAGATACAAAATTTCCATTTGGGCTTAGATTTCACATGCAGGAAAAATAAGGAAGAACTTAAGTGACAACCAGTCAAAGCTCCTCCATGTCTCCGCCAACTGGGGATCATAGCTTCTACAACGGTATTTTCCGTATTAAAGTTACCTAGTTTTCCAAGATTTTCCATTTTAAACATGAATTCTACCAGGGATTCTGACAGTAGGCTTTTAAGTTTAATAGCCATTTCAAGTGTCACACGTATAACAGAAGAGAGGAACCCGGATTTTATGCATTTGTAACTGTCTGCTCTGGAGACAGAAATACTAGTTTTATGAAAGAATACTGAAGCTGAGACGATGAAAAGCACACAGTATTTTGTCACCCAAGAACAAACCAGTTCAGGTGCAAATAGAGGCACACAAGTAGTGGGTGGGTGGCATTTCTGTTGGTATATGTGTGGCATAATATGCTACACTATGCAACCAATATGTTGAATCACAGAAAAAAAAAAAGAAAAAACCCACTATGATACTGCAGAAATAAATCCAGAGATAAAGTAGGTATTGATAACACGAATTTCACTGGGAAGGAACAATAGTATTTGTAGCAAAAGATTCAGAATACATAGACATGATAAAATAATTTTGTGTTTTAAGCTTGCATTTTTGCACCTTCCTGACTTTCACCTTTTAACTTCACCTCTGAATTTTTACATGTGTTTCCTATTAGCATTCAAGCTCCTTTTCATCAGTAACCAACATATTTTTAACTGTTTCTTTTGCTCCCACAAGTTCATGGGAGCTCCTACAAGTTTTGCTCCTACAAGTCTTACTAGTTTCTAACACTGAAATGCATTGGTTTACAACTGCAAAACACTACTGTCTCAGCCTTCCCAAGAGCTTTGCTTTGAATATTCAAGTGCAAACTTGAGGCAGGACTTAAGTGTTTAAATTGACATGCAACAGCATTACCACAGCATTCATCCTTAAAACTTAACAGGATTTAAAAAAAATGTGACTCCAGCCATGCCTTCCTGGCGCTCCAGTAATCAGATCTGAGAATACCGCAAGCTCTTCACTTTACCTTCTAAAGCCAACGAGAAAACCAAGTGATGGTTGATCTTTACCACAACTTGAAAGGACTCATAGAAGGCCACTATAAGAACAAGCGGAGACTGCTTCCCCGGCATCTCTGGTTCTTCTGGAATTTCAAAGTTCTAAAAAGGACATAGTGATTCTTAGTATTGTCTAAGCTCACTTAGCTTCCAAGCAAAACACTCAACTTTCATATACAATATAGTCAACAACGAAAATGATTGACTTTGTATTAGTTTACACTTTGCCCAAAAGAAGAAAAACAAACTAGGACCATAAAAGAAAAAGCCTGGAGTGTCACTTTTTCCAGTGTAGGTGTACAGTATGTATGAGGAGAATCTCAAAAAGTATTTCAAAGGATTCTAAAAAGCTTTTCATTGCTGGTGACACATTTTTCCCTGAAATAAGCCACTTCCTTTCTAAAACCCACGCAGTACCTCAGTGTCAAGAATCAGAAACTTCTCAAAGTCTGTGTATATATTTTTCTTACACAAAACACAGAAGTCTTAGATCCTCATTACTTTCCACTATATCACCAGTCATGTCTGATTTCAAACATTTCCATTCAGTGAAGAACACATTCTTTTTGTCACTGACTGAATATACGCCACATATGAGCATCAGTAAGTGCAAGAGGCTCTCATCACCACAGCAGGCACTTCAGAAGTGTCACACTACTGAAAACTTAGCAGAGCCAACTAAAGTCGGTGACAAAAATCTCATCTGAGCTACCGGCGTATAAATAAAGGATTTTCAAATGTGTGAAATCAAAGTATTAGAGTCTACTATAATAAATGGAAGTAAAACCTGGGGGATTCTAAGGTAATGAAAATATATTGTACATCACCATTAAACTTGAGAATGTCTGTTCCTCCAGGATTTGTTTGGAATTCTACCTATAAATCAAGTCCAAAAGTATCAGTTTGTTTGTTTGTTTTCATTTAAGACTCCTAACTTCACTTATAGTAGTTATATATTAAATATATTATATATTAAAGCACAATAATCTTCACTGTGACACTTTGCACTAGGAAGAAGCAGTACTATGGTGCCATCTGTAGCATAAAACGACAGAAGATGAGCAAGTATTTGTCCACAGACTGAGAAAGGCCCATCGTTCCAAACCAGAAATAAACCTTGCTGCATTAAATTAACAGAAAAAGCTAATTGTATTAAGCCACACTGTGGTGATGTTTATGCATGATGTTTATTTGTTACTGGTATAAAGCAAAAATGAAGAAAGACATTTATACAGGAGAGGCAAAAAAGGGAATTTGAGAAAACTGAAAGATAAACAACGTTAACAAGATGCAAGCTAAGCACTTACTAACTTTAGTTGTGGCATGTATTCCTCAAACTGCTCACTCTACTTTAACAGATACATCAAAAACCTGAAAATATGAAGTATTAATAAAAATCTTAAATCCAAAATAAATGCCCATCAAGAAATAACCTGCTTCTCTATTAACAGCTAAAAGCACAGTATCATAGTGCAGTATTTAGAAAGCCAGACTTAAGCCTGTGCTCTATTCCTGTATTATATGGCATATCATGAGTAAGGCTTTTCAATTTCCTGTGCCTTTCTCTCAGTTTTGACTCTTTACTGTGAAGCTCATTTCTTATTAAATATTTATATATATGTCCCTATAAAGGCCCTGTTCTTGGTGCTATTTCTGGGAAATTACCATAAAACAAAATAGCCAGTGGCCCCACAAAGATAAACTATGGGAAAGGCTTCATTCAAAAAGGACTAGATTCCCTGCTACCTCAACAACAATCAAACTAAACATGATCAGTTCACAGTAGCTTTTATTTCCGGAAAGGCTGCACATTTACAGACACCTGACCTCCTTCTTGCTCACACATCACTAAAATCAAAAATCTCAAGTGTCATAAAGTGGTTAACAATTCCGTTAATGGTGTCTGAAGTGGAATAGAATCTAGCTCATTCACCAGTATCTGTATTTGTTCTGCAATAACAACACAGGCAGAAAGAAATGAAAAAATGTAGTTTAGCTAGAAAAAAGCAAGCAAAAATGAAATGAATATGCACAGAATACAGATCCTTCTGACTAAGAGGGTACCATGATTACATAAATACTTTTTAAGAAATTTGAACTTTAAGAAAGCTTTCTCAGAGAATCCACAAATATCTGCTACATTTCATGAAACAAAAGTCCTTGCTTCTCTTGACCACAGTGAATGAAAACATTACAACAGTGCGTTTCCAATTGCAATCTCTAAATATGCACTTGGTGAGACAGAAGCAAAAGATGCCTGAGAAATGCTACATATATCAAGAACATATGTCACCAGTTAAAAAGGAAACTATATTAAAAATTTCATTCTTTGATTTTATGGACAAAAAGACTCAAAATAACCAAACAAAATATTAAAATTACATCACTTTTCCACAGCTATCGCCTCCATACACTGACATAACGATGAGTAACTACTTCACAAGCAACTCTTCTCTAAAAATCTTCATATTCTCAGTATAAAAAGATAAGACAATTTTTACTGTCTTCGTAAGTCTGTAATTCTTTAATTGTTCATGAGTTCTCTTTCAAACTCCATCATTTTAATCTCCGAAGACTACAACCTCTTTACAGGTTCTAGCCATCTTCTGGTCATTTTATATTATTCTATGATTCTATTACCAGAAAGTTGTAGAGAGGGGCAGTGGGTTTTTAAAGCAATCCTTCCAAAGCTAATTATCCAAATCAATTACATAACTAACGAGTCATTTTTAAATGTAAAGTGTCTATAAGCAGATAAAGAACACTTCCATGACAACACAGATCAGAAACCCATGAACCATTTAGTGAGAATCATTCATCTCAACCATCACCTAAAATCACAAACTGCAGTTAGCTTTTGGCAGAAATGTATACTTCAATAAACAGTCTGCATAAAGGAGCACCTGGCTGGATAGGACAGCAGTACCAAAACAGAGACCCATACTCACTGAACCGCACTAAGACAGCAATCGGGGAAGAATAGCTTGCTTTGACAAATAAATCACCTTTGACTTCCATTTTTGTTTTATCACAGTTTTCCAGTACAGACTAAACACACACAAAAAACCCTCACATTTCTCTTACTTCCCTACAGAAAATCCCGTAAACTCAAAACCATTAGCAGACACAGAAATATAGCTAACTAGGACTAATGACATTTCCTCATCATCTAAACAGAAGTTTGGACACAGCAAATTGAAGATAAAACCTACTTAAAAGTTCATCAGCTGCCTACACTTCACACAAACCAAAAAAAGGATAGAAAACTTATCCATAAATATTCAACTCAATTTCCAAAGAAATAAAAAAAGCAGAGAAGTATCCCCTTTCAGCACTTCAGGAAGTTTATTTTTATGCAGGAATTACAACGTGATGAAATTTTTGCTTTTTTTTTTTCTTCCATCCACAATTCATAATCAACTTTTAATACAAAAATGTTTTAAGAACTTTGAAAAGCTGAACACTTAGAGATGTGAACAATTGTGCGTATAACCCTAAACTACTGCCCTTGTACAAAGGCACTGTAATGAACTATATACATTTCATAAAGCCAACCTATAACCTATCTTTCTACTGAAAATCGTATCTGAATGATATTAGATGAAACAGAGCAACACACAAAATTGCAAAGACTACCTCACTGCACCAGTTAGTCTCTTATAAATACGATTTTGAATATTATTGTGCAACAGTTCCAGAAATTCATGTAGCTTGCTGCCTCTGAAGTTTAAGATCCGAAGAATTGTCTGAACAATTCACTGAGAAATTACTCATACAGTTATTGCTGAATAAAAAGTAAAAACCAGGTACGTGAAGTTTTAATCCTATGGTTGCTTTTTTAAAATTTGAAGCTAAGGCTCTTAACACTGTAATCTTTTCTCAGAACAAAGGTGTTTCTCTTGTAATTAAAATACAGTTAAATATAAGTACATTAAACTACATCCCAAAGGGTACAAAGCATCAGTGGTTTTTGATATCCCAATGGGGGCTGTTGTTTTTCTACTCTTCTCATACTTCAACTTTCAGTTTACCCTGGTCTTCCAAAACAAGTTCAGGTAGAAATTAGCTAGAAAAAGGAAATCTAGAACAGGAAAATAGAATGGGTATTTAGAGACATTTTAATAAATCAGCTGGAGTAGCTCTAATTTCTACTGCAACAAAGATCTTGAAAACTAACCTCAGATAGTTGCGTTTTTCTTATTTCACTTATCCCCCTTTCTTCTTAACATCCAAATAATGTTCAAAAAATGCTATCAAAATGATCTCAAAAAAAAAAAATTTACAAACTCATTTTTAACCAAAAAGCAAACTGGAACCTCAGTATGGTATCTGGAGACACACTAATACATGCCATTTTTTGCCTTACTTTCTCCAGAGGAATCTTCCATGAAATTAATTATGCCCACGCAAACCTAGACAAGAACTGGAGCCTGTTTCGACAGTAGATAGAGTCATTACAGAACTCTGAATCACAACTATTTGTATCAGGTAAATTAACAAGACATTTTAATTGAGTCTTTCCTTTAAGAATATGCATTTTATTTAGGTACATAAACCTAAAAGTTAGTTTTGTATTAAAAATACTCAGCAATCACTTAAAAATTACATACAAAATAAAATTAATGTACAAAATACCTTAAGACTACAGTCTGAATACCAGAAGCAGCATCTCGACATAGTTTAATAATCTTTATGTCCACATGCAAACACAGAAACAAGTATTTTGCAATGTTAATATGTGTAATCTAAAACAAATAAGACAATTAACTATTAGACATAGATACACATTAGCTGCAAAAGGGGGGAAAAGTTATATATGCACAGCAATAAAATGAGCTCACTGTGTTAAGCATAAAATAGACAGATTTAGTTAACAAGAATTCTGACATTCATTAGGCAGAAACACTTCAGTGCAAAGGTCAAACACACACTTGTTATACAAAACTGCCATATCCCATAATATCATGCAGTATTCTAAGACAATTAAACCTGTCACTGATGACACAAAGCTGGTTCTCAGTATGGAAATTAAGGAATAATTCAGGAAACTATTAAAAGATCTGTTTCATTTTAAAAATAAATATCATAACACATTACCTTTTGTTTATAATAGCAAAACTGTAAAATTTGCAATACTCTTTGCTGAAAATTAACTGGAATTTGTGTTTATTCACCACTTAAGCATCTTCTGCAATGTCCATTGTGAAGGTCTGTACTAATTCAAGGCTCACTTCAGGATTGCAAATGAAAGAAAAATCCCTTCCCTACTCCTTGTGCACCAACAGTATGTGTTGCTTCAAGACCACTAATAACACTGAGGCAAATGCAAATGAGAAAGTAGTTATATATTAAAATCTAGCTACCTAACAAGATACACAGTTGTCTACTAAGATATCAGTCCCACAGCAACAAACATGCAAGGCTGATACCCTGTGGCTTCAGTCACTTGTTTGACTTTTAATCTGCATGAAACCCATAGCAAAACTGAGCTCTAGTACCACAAACTGCCATCTGCTGCTTGTACATACTTCTTAATGGAACCTATGGGACATACAGTTATGTGTATGTTCAGTTTATGGTCTAAAATTATTAAAAATGCTAAGTTTTATGCAAAAAGCAGAAGACAGGGGAAGGAGAAAACAGACCAAAACCCAAGAGAAGTTCAACAAGTATAAGCTAGAAGATTTAAAGGGAAAGAGTGAGCTACTCTTTTTTATTTTTTTTAAAGAAAAAAAAGAAAAAAAAAGTGATGTATTCAAAATCTCTATGTACATTAATTAGGGCCTCAAGAGTATCTGGAATATAAGACAGTAAAACCACCTAAAAATTTACCAGGCATGATGATGCACTATTTTTTTTACTTTTAAAATTTAGAATTTCTCTACTGGAAGAATATATGCAGTTTTGGAAGAAATGAACTTCAATTATAAACTCTCCAAATAGGGCATTTTGCCTCAGTGGGAAAACCAGACTTGGACTTTTCAGCAGTGGCAAGTTAACATCTGGACTAACTACAGAGAAACTGACTGCCGAAAAGCATTTCATATTGTTAAAAAAGAAGAATTTGCTATTAAGACTAGTTAATAAAACAACCAGTATACAATCAGTATCAGCCAGACTTTTATATGAAGTCTTCTGAGGAAATAAATCACTTGTGTTCCTGGCTCATGAACCTACCAGATCATAGTATGTACAGTGGACTGTATCAGTCACACCTCAATGTTTAAGGCACTTAATATATAATATAAAGATAGGGATATATATAATATACAATATAT